>NC_045159.1:8762434-8779934 GCF_900700415.2 Clupea harengus | reverse complement strand
AACGCCTCGGCAGAGTGAGGAGATGGAGGAGAAGAAAAAAAAAAGAAAGAGAGATGAACGATAAACGTCAACCACTACCGCTGTCCAGTGATTGAGAAAGAGCTTCCTCTATTTTATGATGACATGGGGGCAAACGTGGCTAAACGCGGCACAAAGAAAATAAAAAAATAACAAAGTAAAGCGTGAGGCACCTCTTAGCCAATATATCACCGGCTTGGATCTTTAGTTTGTGTCAAGGACAAACAGGCTATCGCCTGCTCGGCTAAAGCACCCACTTAGAGCTCCTGCCTCCCTTAAGAGCCATGTGCTGCGCACCAAATTACAGTGCTTTTCCATGCCAAGCCATTAATATAAAAGCCAAAGCGATTTCAAAATGGCATTTAAGGCTGGTGGCCTCAGCGAGTGGGCGAGCGGGAAACGACACAAGAGACAGACGCATGGTCTCGGGTGTGGGGTGGGAGTTGGTTGTGGTTGTGTGTGTGTGTGTGTGTGTGGGGAGAGAGGGGGTGGGTGTTCAGAGTTCACCAACAATGTCTGAAAAGGTGCCAGGAAATCTCAACCGCACGATTAAGAAGAGCGAGAGAGGAAGAAAAAAATGAATACAAAACTTTACACTTTGGAATTAACAAGTGGTTTAAAAGCTGTGAAAATACATTCCTCCTTTCCCCTCCCATGAGGTCAGCCAATTGGAGCTGTCCTTTAAGAAGTTCAGTTAGCTCTTAGCAGCGCAGTTTGGGTTGGCTGCCTATCTTTCCATCCGTGCTAGAAGGCTTGTCTGTGCCGTGGCTTGCCTTTTAAGTGCACAAACCTATCATTCAAATACTGTAATGCATCATTCTGAAACGTCTTAATGGCGTGTGGTTATGGAAAAACACAAACCATATTTTGTATTGACAGACACTGCACTCACAGATGCTCACACACACAATCTCACACCCGCAATATTTCGCAACACAGCAATAAGAAAGCAGTAGGGGAGTTTCCTTGTGTGTGTGTGTGTGATTCTGTGAAAACATGTGCAGATTTCACATTGGCTGTGAGCACGTCACGTTCGCGTCTGCCTCGTCTGAGGTTAACTGGTCTCAGATGTCTGAAAAACCCTGGGTTGGTGTTAAGCGCACCGTGAAAAGAGGGAATGTAACTGGAGCTGGACACATCAAAGGCACCTGAGGCTAAAGGATCTTTGCATCCCAACACCCCCACCACACACACACACACACACACACACACACACACACACACACACACACACATCGTCCTTCCTGCCTGCCCAACCCCAAACTCCAACCATGCAGCACAGCCACTGCTCCACCTGCCACTGCTGTGGCCTCAGTTGCCAGACTCAAGCTGCCACTAATCAACAGACAGAGCCCTACCTGTCCAACGCTAATGAATAGACCCACCTGACCCCCGCCGACTGGCAGAGATGACACAACCCCCCCCCCCCCCCAAGCCCACCACCGCCCTCCCTCCACACTGTCTGAGGCGGAGGGGAGCTAGAGGCCCGGTTTGGGCTCCGGGCCCACATGGAACGGCAGGGAACAGAATGGGATGCCTTCCGCTAGCCAAAGAAATGTCTGGGGTTGGAGGGGGGGTGGGGGGGTGGGTGGTTCTGGCGGTAGGCCCGGCTGGCTGCTGCCAATTCATCTAGCAGCGGGAGCACGAGCGAGAGGAGCCGGGAGGAGCCGGGGCCCAGCTGGAACCGGCAGGCGCTGGCTGATGAATAGAGCACAGACCGGACCGTTTCATAAATCTCGACGCCGACGCCGCTCGCAACACAAACGAGATGTCAGAGGGCTGTTAAATGCACACACATGCACACAAACACACACACTCTCTCTCGCTCTCTCTCTCTCTCTCACACACACACATACATACAGTACATACATACAGTACATACATACATACATACATACATACATATATGCTTTTTCAGTGATACATGCACCCAACACACAAACACACACAGACATTGTTTGTGGTCACAACCTGTCTTTCACCGACAAATGTAAAGACCTTTTGCGTGCCTCAGTGGGTCAGTTTCTTTTCTTCTTGACTCAGGTGCCCCTCATCTGTAGTAGTGTCGTACTGTGTAGAATGTAGAACCACACTTACTGTGGCACGGAACATAATATTTACCCTTGCTGGCCATCGGAAGCAGCCTGTGATTGTTTCAAATATCAGAACAAAAAAAACAAAGAGCCAAAGAGAGATGGTGAGAGAAGGAGAGTGACGAAGACATAGAAAGACACGGAGGAAGAGTGGATGAATGATGACGCATGGTGCCGGCTAACGCGGCTGACGACCCCGCTGATGTGCTGATAGCGGACAGTGGGCCCTGTGTTCTGTCTGCACGAGCCCATTAGCCAACCCGCTTCCTCCCCCCAGACGCGGGGTTAAATGGGACGGGGACATGTGTCTGTGTCATGTCAGGAAGACGGACGGACGTGGACAAGAACGGGTCCTCTGTCTCTCCGCAAGCCCTCCTCCGTGCGGTTCGCCTCCGGAGGCGACTCTGTATCAGGGTGCTGCTGTATTGGCCCTATGGGGGCTACTTGGCTGGAGGGGAGGGGAGGGCAGGCTAAATGACATGTGTCTTGACGGGTGACCTCATCTGTGGGTTGACGAACACAAAGACAGAGAGCCCTGTCACTGCCTAGGGGCACTCCCATGTTATTCCGAGGAGCAGTGTTCTGGGCCAAAGCAAAGGCCCTATAGAAGAGCAATGTGTGTGTAGCGAAATTGTAGAGACCTTGTAAAAGAGCATGTGTGTGTGCGGGTACACAGAGAGAGGCACATATACGCATATCATGTGCCACAACAGCTCTCTGCAACCATACACACACACATGCACATAGACACAGACAAACAGACACACCACACACACACACACACACACACACACACACAGGCGCGCAATCTGCAAAGACAAATGTGTTCATGGGCTATTTGCATGCTCACAGGGAGCCAGTGCGTTATGAGATATCTCATGAAGGAGAGGGTGTTTATCTGTGGCTGCTGCCACTGATCACGCGCCACTGTTTGTGTAATAAAGTCCTCTTTTTGTCTGACACATAATTAATCAAAGCAAGGGAACATAAAGGATTCACACACAAGGCTGCCTAAAACAAACCATCAGAGTAATAGAAGCTTAAGGAGTGTGATCTGCGTTCCCACACGAGAAAAACTTGCTATGACACTATGCTAATTTGAAGTGACAGCACAAAGCAGTAAGTAAAAAATAAAAACAAGAACACAATAACAAAACAAAATGTGACACTTGCTCGCTGGATAATTATGACAGAATTGAGTCTGATTTGTATTTAAAAAAAAATACTAAAAATACTAAAAGGACAATTTGTGTTTGTCAGGAATTGCGCAGTAATGGAGACGAAAAGCCACTGAAACTGAGCCACTGAGCTTATTAAAAACTGGCAAAGAAATGTAAACAAGTCCTCCAGATACATCCATGGCTGATGCACAATCACATCAAATATAAACTCGACACAATTGTTTAAGTGCGACGTTAGTAATCTATTATCTCTGAAAAGATAATACGACATTATGTCTACTATATCTTTTATTCAAAAGCTCATTTCTCAAGCCTAATGTGTAGTAGTCCACGGTGGGCTAATAGAATGCACAGTATAATATGTACTCTTAAGATAACACATTGAGTAAAGACAGAGAAACCGACAAGGCTCATAATGGTTCCATTTAAATTTTGCACGCCGTTTAGTCATTCATAATTAATGCACCGTTAATTAAACCCCTCTCACAGTTATTAACGAGATATTTAATTCTAATTAAACAGAAATGCACACTCTGAAGGAAAAAAAAGTCTAATATTGGATTCTCGCTGAGAGCACAGTGCTGAAAAATGAATAAAGGTTTCTCTTGGTGGGAAGGCAGCATCCAGGCCTGCCGCGGTTTGTAGAACCTGGGAAGGAAAGTCTCTTTTCTTACCTTGTCCTCCTGGTCACTCTCGCTGTCACACTGCAAAAAGAACAGAGGGGCAAACAGTTAGTGATCGCAATGCTATGCTATGCTAATGCGCCAATCAGCTAATCACCACTCCTCGCAGCATTTCACTTCTAACTTAAGGACTTACATCGACGCACAGAAACTCGTTAGCCGCGACCAGTTTGGCACGTTCCATTTAGGGTTTCATAAAGCCCTGAGCAGCAGTGAGTGTTATCATTATGCCCAGGGAAAAGGCACTATTAAATGAAGCTTTTATAAAGAATGAGCTGCTTCCTGGGCCCATGGAGCTGAGGATGAGGCAAATGATTTATAACACTATGCCTGAGCTAATTCACATCAATGGCTAAACAAGGACAGAAATACTAATCTTGAACAGATCTTTAAGCAATTAAATCTATAAATAAATCTAGGATCTATTTAGGCGCTGTTGAAAGGAGCACCTTAACATCTGGAATATATGACAAGCCAATGTCAGGGTAAGATATTTAGAAAACACACACACACACACACACATACACACACAGGCACATTTTTTACAAGAAATGCTGGATTTCAGCTTTCCAATTTCAATTTCAAGGTCCGCTTGATTCTTTATCAACTAATTAGTGATGTGTGGAGTGACGGC
Source organism: Clupea harengus (assembly GCF_900700415.2). Classification (NCBI taxonomy): domain Eukaryota; kingdom Metazoa; phylum Chordata; class Actinopteri; order Clupeiformes; family Clupeidae; genus Clupea; species Clupea harengus. Next base: position 8,775,325 of record NC_045159.1, on the reverse strand, counting down.
TGGCCCTGAAGAAGTGCATTGTGGTCCGGGAGCGCGTAGCCACTGGAGTCCATAATGAGGACTGGTACATGGGGCGTGAGGGGTGGGGGGCAATACCAATTAAAAGGAGGGGGGGGGGGGGGGGCTAGTTTTAGGCCAGCACACAGAATGTACTGATTGGCAGGCTTGGGAGTTGGGTTCTGAGCCCGCTCGGCAGCTGCCAAGGCCCCACCAATGACACAGGAAGAGTATATGAAACAGAAACAAGCAAAATGACAGATAGACAGGCAGACACAGAAAGGTAGGATAGACTGATAGATAGGTAGATCAATACTTACATAATGTCATTCATTCATATGCATTCATACACACATAGTATATACATACATGCATACATACATACATACATATACCCATATGTACTGTGTACACATATTTATCGGGCCCATAAACAGGAGAAGAGGGAGAGAGATAGAATGCACAGAAAGAGAGGGAGAGAGTGAGAAAAAGGCCGAGTGAGAGCTAGAGAGAGCTAGACCAGAGAGCGGAATAGACATAAAGGGGGAGCTGTTCTGCTGGCAGCAGGCTGGGCTGGCTGGGCTGGCTGACCCAGCACAGGGTCCTGTGAGCACAGCAGGGGCACTGCATCCAATTTACGCCTCTGCTTCCCTCAGCACCCACCCCCCCACCCCTTATTTCCCTCCTCTATGGGCCCCCGCCTGCCTGCCCCCGGCCCCTGGCCCCCGGCCCCCACTGCCAGCTCCAGCTTCTGCACCTCATACATTATGCAGGGCAATAAACGCACACAGCAAACACTGCTCCTCAGCATCTCTCTCTCTCTCTCTCTCTCTCTCGCTCTCTATCTCTCTCGCTCTCTGTCTCTCTCTCTGTCTCTCTCTCTCTCGCTCTCTCTCACACACACACACTCTCAATTTGTCGGTCTGTTTTTTTCCCTCTCAGTAGCATAATTTCTTCCTCATCCCCTCCTTTCAAGACAAAAGCGATCAGGCAAACGGTTCATCTTGTTTGTTCACATGTACTTGCTGTAATGCGCATCACGTCATTATATTTATGCTTGCATAGAGAGTCACTTGCAGACACACACAGACATACACACTCACCCACACACACACACACTTGCATAGAGAGTCTCACACACTTGCACGCACAAAGACATACACACACACACACATACACTCACACACACACACACACACAGACAGTGTGCTATTTCACGAGGCTGGTCATAAAGTGATAACCCGTGTGAGACCATGAGCCCCCTTTCGTCATCACAGACCTCATTAATTCCCTCTTCCTTTTCCAGTCTCAGTCAGGGCCTCTGATCAGGCAGGCGCGGAGTTAAAATAATGGGCAAATTTATTTTTTCCACTGTGTTGTGATCCATAAAAAAGACCCCCGGCTTCCATCTCCCTCTCTCTCTCTCTCTCTCTCTCTCTCTTTCTCTCTCTCTCTCTCACTTTTTCTCCTTCTCTCTCCCTCTTTCTTGTCGTGTTCCTTTCCCTGCCTATGCCAGCCAGCCAGCCAGCCAGCCAGCCAGCCAGCCAGCCAGCCAATTGCTTTTGATTGCCGAGATAGGAGCACAGCGGAATGGCTCTGCCCTTGCTTGTGAAGCAAATGGAACGCGCTAATAGAACTCATCGCATTACCCGATGCAAAAGTGCCATAGCTCATTACTTTAGGATAAAAGGATATCATTGTAGACGGCGAGCAGAATTGACTTTCTGTGGTGGGACTTGATGATGATTTAATCAACTGCTCTCCTTCGCTTCTCATCGCCTTGCCTGTCGCTTACGCAGGTGCCTCTAAACGAGAGACACTCACACGGGTAGTGGGAAGAAAGAGAGAGAGAGAGAGAGAGAGAGAGAGAAGGAAAGAAATTGCTGTCATTACTTTTTTCCCACCTCCAAGAATAGAGGTATGCAAATTTCTCAGCGGTACAAAGACAGCGGCAAGAAGAGAGAGAGAAAGAGAGAGAGAGAGAGAGAGAGAGAGAGAGAGAGAGAGAGAGAGAGAGAGAGAGTGAGGGAGGGAGGGAGGAAAAGGAAAGGAAAACTAAATCAAATGGAAATACCTTTATAATGAGCAAAGTAAAAAATCTTAAGATCAACCCTGACAGACAAGGGCAGGCAATTTGTTCCTCACTAAAATGGAGAAGTTAGAGCCATTTCTCACACATAAAGCCATGAATGAAATGGAACAAATAACAATAATAACACTGAACTGGGGGGAAAAAAGCACATCAGAGCTGTCATTGCATTGGAGCTCACTGACTGGCTATCCTTCAGCGACTCATACTTCTATCTCCATGTGCATGAAATTATTTATTTTTCTTTTTAAAAACATAATCTATTCTGACCCTACCTCCCATTCCCTGCCACATTCACTTTACACGTGATAACCAAATCTGCACAACATACATCGTTGACCCAGAGCTAGGTATGAAAAATGGCTGAGGACAAAAACAAAACAATAAATGAGTTAATCTATCCTTTTAGTTCTGTTCAATTCTCACTGCGTGAGGGAAGAGAGGCACAGAAGATGCTTACCTCCAGATTCTAGATTGAGCTCTGACTCTTTTTGAACCCCTCCATTCACTTACATCAGTGGTTCCCAAACTTTTTACAGTCCCGTACCCCTTCAGACATTCAATCTCCAACTACGTACCCCCCCCCCACCCCCCCTTAAAAAAAAAAAGTTTTCCTTTTCACCTTGTTCACCCTGAGGTAGATTGATGGCTTAAAATGAGTGAAAAATATGTGCCACAAGTGACCCAAACCTTCTAAGGTTGTTGTTTGCCAGCCATCAACTGAACAGAAGACTTAAAAAACATTATTTGCAGGCGATTGGGAAGATGAGCAAATTCATTTTACAGGCTGTAGCGGAGGTGTGTGTGTACAGGGGGGCGTGGCCGGAGCGGAGTTCAGCACAGACGTGACATTTTCTCAGTGGTTTTGTTTTAAAATGAATGCTTGTTCATCGTTCGATCGTTGTTGTGTTTATTAGAAAGAAATAAAGCCTTGCAGGGCAAAATACAGGGGAATTGGGGCGATTTTGATGCACAAAATGATGTTTCCGTCTGAAAGTTGCAATTCTGTTTCAAAGGGTACATTCCGCGAATTCCGTCCGTTTTCCGTTATCGCGGACATTTTCTCCCCGCGTACCCCCTGAACCACTTTGCGTACCCCTGGGGGTACGCGTACCCCAGTTTGGAAACCGAGGACTTACATGCATTCGGTAGTTAGCTAGCTAAGGCCTAAAACAGTACTCCTAATTATTTTCTACATAAAGATCTAACTGGACAATGTGAATATACTAGATGAAGTTTTACACCAATGTGTCAGCTACATGGACCGATTATGTTATCTTACTATTCAAATTGGGAGTGTTAGCTATGCTGATAAGCTAGAACAGTGGTTCCCAAACTTTTTACAGGCCCGTACCCCTTCAGACATTTAATCTCCAGCTGCGTTTAAGAAAAAAAGCTTTCCTTTTCACCTTTTACTTTAATTCCGTTTTAATCCGTTTCGGCTCATTTTGTTCACCCAGAGGTAGATTGATGGCTTAAAATGAGTGAATAATATGTGCCACAAGTGACCCAAACCTTCTAAGGTTGTTGTTTGCCAGCCATCAACAGAACAGAAGACTAAAAAAACATTATTTGCAGGCGATTGGGAAGATGAGCGAATTCATTTGACAGGCTACGGAGGTCTGTGTTGAATAGGGGGGCGTGGCCGGAGCGGAGTTCAGCACAGACGTGACATTTTCTCTTGTTTTTTAATTAATGCTTGTTCATCGTTGCGATCGTTGTTGTGTTTATAAGAAAGAAATACAGCCTTGCAGGAAAAAATACAGGGGAATTTGGGCGATTTTGATGCACAAAATGATGTTTCCGTCTGAAAGTTGCAATTCTGTTTCAAACGGTACATTCTGCGAATTCCGTCCGTTTTCTGTTATGGCGAAAATTTTCTCCCCGCGTACCCCCTGAACCACGCGTACCCCAGTTTGGGAACCGATGAGCTAGAAGAATAGCTTTCACAGAATATTGGAAACTGGACAATGAGGACAGATTTACTTTGATACTTAAAAAGCTAAGAATCGATTAAACATGTTTAACTTCTGAAATACAAATTATGACAATTTAATCTTCATCCAATGGACTTCCATTGTATTCATGGCCACTACAGCTGTGCTGTGCAGCCTTAGCTCACTGCAAAATGAATACAATTCAATATCAAGGATGCAGAAAAATTGCTATCGCTACCTCTCAGAATCCAAACTATAACATAAATATAAAATGTTCTGCACACTTCATGTGTGCTTTCGTGACATGAGCATTACCTCTCCGACCCGCTGAGGGCCTGTTTCCCTAACAGGCAGCCAGGGCAGTCAGGACAGGCCCCGCTCCAGAGGTGTAGTTATTTAATGCGCTAGTGAAAAATCAGGAAGGCATTAGCTCTCGGAGGGGGTCCGCCGCTGAAAGCGATCCGTGCAGCCCGGGCGGAGGGTGTGTTTACACAGGCCGGGCCTTGCACTGTCCGCCCGGACCTCAGTGTTTGGTTTAAGTAACGGTGGAATGTCAAACATCACGTCCAGCGCTGAGGGCTGTTACTGTTGGACGATATCCGCAACTTTCTGATGCCCCCACCCTCTCCGCCTCTTCGCCACCCCTCCACCCCTCAAGACCCCAGCTCTTCATCCTGACCAACCCATTCCGCAAACTCCCTGTGGCCCCTGTATAGGTCCGGTGGTCCTCCGTCAAGCTTAAACCCATAAAAAATGTTTTGTTTTTCCACCGCGGAGGAATTATTCTGGTCTTGAAACCCTTCCAACTGAGAGCAATAGCTGCGTTGTGAGGCTACAAAGAAATACCAGCAATAATGTTAGACGGTTAAATAATTCAGTTCAGCCATCGGCTCACCCAGGAAGTCCTGCCAAAACACACTCCCCCCTGCCACCACCCGCCCCTTAAAAAATGAAAAACTGTTTTTCGTCGAAGGGACCACATCAGACAGAACCATGCGTGCGGTGCATTAAAAAGGAGTGCCTGTTATGGACGCACTCGCAGCGGAGAGGGCCCAAGTCAAACACGTCACCACTCAAAGGCAGACACATCACGCGGGGCGCCAACCAAAACAGAAGCTTCAGAAGAGAACGCTGACGGCTCTGTTTATGTTTCGTGTCACCGTTTTGCAAATTAACGGCAAATTTGCTCCGAGTGGAGGTCATACATGTGTACACACATGGGAGAATATTCTTTAAAAAAACGATAAAAACTAAATAATTTCATCTCTGGCTCCTCTGGCTCCTCTGGCTGTTTGGTCCTGCATACATGATCACCGCTGACGTTGACGGCCATTAAATTAATTAGCGCTGATATGCGCTTCACTTATGGAGCCAGAGGGTGCTTATCTGGCCATTTTCAAAGGTTCACCGAAGGAGTTAAAGCTGAGCAGAAGCCTCTCTCTCTCTCCCTCTCTCTCTTTCTCTCTCTCTCTCTGCCGGCTAGCCTGTCTGCCAGCCAGCCTGGCTGCCCACCCGGGGGCGAGGGTGTGTGTGTGTGTGGGTGTGTGTGTGTGTGTGTGAGAGTCTGTGGGGGTGGGAAGGGGACAGCTTGAAGGATGGCAGCCATTGCCAGGGTCAGGTTTGACAGTGCCAATTTGATGTGCTGCCGCCAAGGGCTTTTTTTTCTCTCTCCCTGCTTTCTCTCCCTCTCTTTCTCTCTCTTGCTCGCTCTCTCTCTCCCCCTCCCTCCCTCTCTCTGTAAAAAGCTGAGTGTCCTGATGGTTTTCTGATGCAAACCATCGTGCGGCAAAATGTGTTTTTCCCCTCCCGCTGCTGTCTCCTCCATCTGCTTATGGGCCTAGCCGCCGCCGGCCGCCTGCCTGTCACAGCGTGCGGCGAAATTAGCCGGGGAGGAGGCGCGCGCTAGTGCTAATTACATTTTAATCATTGGAAACGTGTTGGCAAATCAAGGCTTGATTGCCATCTTGGAGCTCTCGTACTCCTCCCTGCCGTGAAGAGAGGAGAAGAGGGAGGTGCAGAGAGGGCAGGAGGGAGGGAGGGAGAGAGAGGGAGAGCAGGCCCATGCAAAGGAGACAGAGGACTGAGAGAGAGAGAGAGAGAGAGAGAGAGAGAGAGAACAAGAGAGGAGGGGGAGAGAGGGACAGTGCAAGGGCTGAGACCTTGCTTGGCCACCATGAAATGGAGGTCGGACGTCTTGGCACAGTGCATGCTCAGCCCAGGGCCTTTTGATATGTGGGAGGGAGCAAGGCTGTGGTTGGGGGGGGGAGCTCTGGGGTTAGCGGTGTGGTGAGCAGGCTAAGTCACGCTAATTCAGCCATCTCCCCTCTCTCGCCACCCCTCCATCCCTACGACATGGAGTCAGAGCACGGGCCAATGAGAACGACTCTGAGGTCGGCGAGACCGGGAGAAGCCGTGTACCGATACGAAAACAAAAGCTTGCGAAGGCCAAAATAGAGCCCATCACTTTATCACTTTTATTTCCTTTTTATCGACTTTAAAGTGATTCTAACTTCTTCTGGAGAGTAAGAGATCGGCATAGCAAGAAATACAGAAAGAACGAAAGAGGGAAAGGGATACATAGAGAGACAGAGAGAGAGAGAGAGACAGAGAGCAAAGAGAAAGACAGAAACAGACAGAGAGGGCTTTTTTCTCCCACTTCCCTGTCTGCTGGCCACTGCACGCTGGGTCATCCATCTTCCAGATCGGAAGCGGAGATAGTGTCCAGTCCGACTGGCTTAGTGCGACAAAGGGGCTGTTAAAATCAAACATCCACTTCCTCGGGCCTCCGGCCATTACCATAGATCTAAACGACAAACCACAACAACAGCTGCTCACTCGCGGGTCAGCTGAACCAGACAGCACACACAAGGAGCCTGCAGTCATTAGTCTCAAGGCCTTCATTGTATGGTCGAATAATGCAATCTACAGCAGTGCGCTGTATGGGTAAAAATCGTAACAGGCACCATGAAGGGGATAGTCGAGGGATACTGTTAATAGTTTCTCTGCTGTTACAGGAGGTTAAGAATGACACTGTTACGACCCAAGCCAGCAATCATTTAAAAGCCTCAAGATGAGTGTGAATCGCTCCTGTTTGAGGTGTACCCGTTAAATACAAATATTCTTGCGCGCTTAGACGTATGTGTAAATATCGGGGTCGACTGTGGTAAGATGGTGGGGAAATGAAGAGAGACATTTTCTGACTAGCTTCGGTCATTACACGCACGGAAGGATCTGGGTCCGCTGACATCCGACATCTAATTTACACAGCATCTGCTTGATGTCCAGCTGTCATTTCATCTCTTCGGAGCGAAGAGAAGAAGGGGAAAAAGGGAAGAGGAGGAGGAGGAGGAGGAGGAGGAGGAGGAAAAAGACAGCCGGGGGGATTCAGACAGTCTGCACTGTGACATAAGGCAAACGTCTACTCCACCAGCCAAGAGGGGATGCGTGAGGGGGGAACTAGTCTGGTGTCTGGCCCAATATAACTGGGCCTGATCTCCCCTCAGCCGCCCGGTCCCTCCCTCCACCCCTATCCTATTGCAGCAGTCCAACATCTGAAAGTAATTTCCTCTCCGATGTAAAACTTTATCCAGACGACATTAATTTTGACCGCTAACACAGTATTCCAGTCATTGGAATTGAAAAGAGGTGGAACGGAGGGAGGAGACAAGAGCAGAGTTGAGGGCAAAGAGAGGGAGAGAGAGTCACAGGCGGACGGGGGGGGGGACTTTTATAAAATAATAAAGCCTTTATAGTATCGGACCTCTAGATTTATACCACATTCCCCTTTTATATATGATATTTTCTTTCTGGAATCTCCCTGCCGAGAGAGTTTGAGGGAACTGGAAAGAGAAGAAGTGCCTTTGCATGGGAGTTCCTTTATGATTGTCATAACTTTGAAATTCAGAGTTTGAAAAGCGACACATGAACGCCCCAATTAGGGCGCTGTTCTTAATGTATTCCATATTTAACAGTTACTTTGTCATTTGGAAAACAAACACCAGAGGCCAAGACCATAAACTCCACAAAACTGGGAAGAAACCATGAGTGCTATGCAGTGTTCTTCACACACACACACGTACACACACCCTTCCAGACCTTTTTAAACCCATTCCTATGTATGTGAGTGTGTGTGTGTGTGTGTGTGTGTGTGTGCTTATTTGTCTTCAGATGTGTGTATGTATCTGGAGGGGAGAGTCTATCTTTAAAATAACTTGTCAGCCAAGACGCTCTCCCAGACAGATGTGCTGACAGAGCCCTGCGGTGGTGCCTGGCACAGGCAGATGGTGCCACGGGGCATCCTTCTCAGCTGAGAAAGTGGGGGTGACACACAGTACGGTAGGATGTGTGTGCGCGCGTGTGTGTTTGTCCATCTATGAGCGTGTGTTTTTTCGGGGTTGGGGGGTTGCTTCCCCACAGCTCCTTAATAACGGCGTGTAAAAAAATAATGTGTTACACAATCTCCCGCTGCTAGGGCCATGACCTTAAACTAAATCTATGAAACCCACGAGGTAACCCGAAACACCGTTGCCACGACGCCCGACAGCTGGCTGCTAAAAAATAGACGCCGTACGAGCAAGCCTAGAGCAAAACAATGTGGCGCGCGGCAGAACATCGACTCGTCTCTGTGTTGTTTCCCTCCTGATTTATTCAAGAGAACTGATCCCCCAGTCCCATCTGTGTGAGTAAACACCACACGCCCCCCCCCCCCCCCCCCCCCCCCCCCCCCCCAGCATCCTCTTCTGGAGGTAGAGGGGTGAGGTATGAAGCAGATGTTAGCTTAATCAAAGATTAATGGACAGATTGATTTTCAGACAATTAAATACATCTGATTGCATTGTTTGTGCCATTATGGCACCTCCTCTGGGACCGGTCCACTTTGTGTTGTATTTTAATTACGGCAAACACACACACAGACACACACAGACACACACAGACACACACACACACACACACACAAACACACACACACACACACACACACACACACAGAACAGCAAATGCATATGTATACACGTACACGCACACACACACATAAATGCACATAATGCACACACACACATGCACAAACATACACACATGTATGCACACAAACACACAAATGCATGCATGTGCGCATGAACATACACACACAAATTCACATAATACACATAAACACACAAACATCAGAACAAATCACACACACACACATACACTCAAACAAATCTAGCAGTGATGTTGAATGTCTTTTTTACGGCTGAGAATCCTTCCTCTCTCACACTGACATACACACGGTTGCTATGACGTCAGACGTGCTGCTGCTTGCCAGTCCAGGACTTTGTGGAGCGCGTGGTACAGTGAGCGATGGGACCGACTCACGTGGGGAATGATATACGAGGAGATAACACAGGGAGGAGGAGGGTGAGGGAGAGCAAGACTGGATGAATGAATGAATTCATTCATGAATATTCAAATTGGACGGGTTAAGAAATCAAAACAAATGAATACATAAACGGATGAGATAAAAATGAAATTTCCAAAGGGAGTTGATTATAATAGGCTGCTCGAGAGCTAATTCAGGCAGAGCCTTTATTGTGAGAGGGTGCCATTCAATCAACGTGAAAAAAAAAATTGGATTTAATTTCAACAGCAGGGAAAACATGGCAGTGACCTTGTCAAAGGAAGGTTTCTTTTCTATCTTTCTCAAATAGTTCTTCTGCTCTCACTCTCACACACATTGACTTGTATACTGTTACACACATGCACAGACACACACACACACACATACGCACAACAATACACTGCAGTACTGTGCTCGTGAGTCCATGCCTTCAACTATTGGGAATAGGCAGACAGAAAGAGAGAAAGAGAGAAATAGAGAGAAAAAGAGAGAGAAAGAGAGGGAGAGAGAGAGAGAGAGAGAGAGAGAGAGAGCCTGCTGGACTGGATTGGGTTTTCTCCCTCTAATCACTTAGCCCGCTCACTATTAACTTTCACTGTCTCCAGTGACCCCGCGGGTCGTTGCCCATCACATCAAGTTTTTATTAGGGAATTTTCCCCATCATTAGTCCTGCCTGAGACAGCCAGCATTAATATTCATCCCCGCCGCCGCCACCGCCAACGGGCCCTGCCATTCCCGTCATCGCCCGTCTCAGCCTTCCTACCGATCCATCCATCCAGCCAGCGTGGCATGCCATGGCCGCCCCCTCACGTGCTGTCATTAGGCACGACATAAGCCCTGCTCTAACCTCAGCCTGTGTGTGTGCTCGTGTGTGTGTGTGTGTGTGTGTGTGTGTGTGTGTGTGTGTGTGTGTGTGTGTGTGTGTGTGAGAGAGAGAGAGGTAGAGACCTGACATTACTCTGAGGACAGTGGAAAACTGACACACACACACACACACACACACACAGGCTAATTCAGAATGTGTCCAGTCTCATCCATGCGGAGGTGGCATGTCAATGGAGAGAGGCCCTGCGGACACAACTTGCCAAGAACATACTTGACAGCAGTAACCTTGCACCTCCAGGCGTATACACACACACACACACACACACACACACACGCACATAATCCTAAAGAGAGAGAGATTGTGTGTGTGTGTGTGTGTGTGTGTGTGTGTGTGTGTGTGTGTGTGTGTGTGTGTGTGAGAGTGTGTGAGAGAGATTGAGCCCTGAAGCATGTTTACATTACCTCTGAAATCTATTTACTGCTGCTTAGGAGGCACTGATAAGCCTGCTGCTTCCTCAGGACAGGCGCATGTCCTCCCACAGCTCTCCGCTGCCAACAACACAAACACCAACCTCGCACCACCTTCAGTCTGTGTGGTCCAAGTTCATTTAGGAGCAGTGCGAATGGGTTTTGTATCGACCGCATTAAGCAGAAAGTATTCATTCTGTGTTGTGTGGGATACGGCGGCGTGTGAGTCATTTTGAGTGTTGTGTGTTCAAAGGACGGGTGTATTGCTTTTGGTCAGGGAGAAATATAACAAGGGTGTGTTAGATAAGAAGTGATAAGCTGAGCTAAACCTGGAGCCCTATACACAAATACTTCTTGTGGAGTCTACACTTGACAACAACCCGACCAAGATGGCTGCCCGCACTTGCCTCACAGCGCACCACCGACTAAACCCCGCTGCTGTGCTGAGCCAATGGGAGCGCGCCTCCCCTCGCTTAAACCAATGGGGGAGGTGGGTGATGCGGTGCTATGCACTGTGCACACAAACCTGATAAGGCTGCTGAGAGCAGTGCTGGTGGTCGGCTCTCTTTGCCTGATAAGGCCTTCCATTCCAGGAGGGCTTATCCTCCTCTGTCTCTCTCACTGTCCCTCTTTCTCTCTTCTTCTTCTCTCACTCTCTCCCCTCTTCTCTATCTTCCTTTTTTCTCTTACTCTCTCTCTCTCTCTCTCTCTCTGCCATAGCCAAGCAGCATCAGTATGGGGAGGGAGGCCTTCTTTAATGCCACGGGTAGCTGTGGTAATTAACCCAGTGCTTCCTGACAGGGCAAGATAAACCCGCGGCAGTGAGCACCACAGAGAGAGAGAGAGAGAGAGAGAGAGAGAGAGAGAGAGAATGATAAAGAGAGAGAGAGAGAAGGAGGGAGAGAGAATGATAGAGAGAGGGAGTGAGAGAGAGCTGTTCCCTCCCCATGTGGGGGGCGGATAAAGAAGAAGGAGAACTTAAAACGAGTCCAGCACGCATCTAACAGAGACAGGCACCAAGTACTAAAAACATGCCAATTATGAAGAAATAAAAACACAGAGCTAGAGGGAGGGAGAGAGAGAGAGAGAGAGAGAGAGAGAGAGAGAGAGAGAATAGAATTCACAGAATAGAATTCATCGTTAACTGACCTGATATAATTAATTGACGTTATAAGGACCATGGTAGAAGTTACACATCTTAAAAAATAATACTGCAATCTTAAATGATTTAGGTGTAGGGAATTTTATCTTGGGTGATAAAAGATATACGGCTAAAACTGACTATTCATAACTCTATCAAGTTAAGAACTATGATATGTCCACATTAGTGCAGAAATAAAGGCTTGCCTCTAGACTAGACTGGAAACAAATGTACTAAAAAACTGTATCACATTAAACTTATTGCACTGTTACATCCCATATGTAGCACATCTGGCTCTCCTCTGGGCTTTCCTCAATGCTGCAATAACATTATAAGACACGCTAGTTCATACATATGTATAATAAGAGTAAATGCATAAACAGTAATTTGTGATATAATGGTTACGGACCAGAAAAATACATTTCCAATTTTTTTTGGTCATAGTATTACACTACACTTGGAGTGGCACCATTAATTCAATGCAATTTGGAAGATGTGTATTTGTGCCAATTATTTACCCTGGTAAGCAGCGCAAGCAAAACAAGCTGAGATGAATCAACACCCGAGCCGCCTTCACCGCAGCACTTTGAACAACGGCGGCTTGGCGGAGATCTACTTTTGTAAACAACAAAAAATATTTAATTTGAGAGACTGATGCTGAGCAAAATGAAATTAAAAGGAACTCATGCTCACTGTTAAATTACTCAGAGCGCACTAAATTACATTTGCTTTTTCCATCAGCAAGATTAAACGAGCCAGCTCTGACTTTCCTGCGCTAATTATTTACAGCCTTCACCTCCCTCTCGTCCCAGGAGTGTTAATAAACACTCTCTCCGTTTTCCACGGAGTTGTTTGTTTGTTTGCTTTATTTATTTATTTATGTGTTTTTTCTTCTTCAATTCCTCCCCCTGCCTTCCCCTTGTTTTCTCTCCTCCCCAGGCTGGTGCCGATCTGAATTAGCGTTAGTAAGATTGAATGTAATCCCAGAGACGACGGGGTTCTTTGAGTTGGAGGGAGAGAAGAAAGAAGAAAAAAAAGAACAGAGAAGGAGAGAGAG
>NC_045159.1:8742434-8757434 GCF_900700415.2 Clupea harengus | reverse complement strand
CACACACACACACACACACACACACACACACACACACACACACACATCTGACATTATATGAAGGGCAACACATTCAATCTCTCATGGGATAAAACACGTATCTCAGAACCTCGGCTGGTAGTATTGGAGTGATTTGCAGCCTCATTCAAACACCAATGAAATATACGTCTCTCACCATTCACCTAAGTAAGCCTCCCCTCCGAGCACATCCTCACATAAAAGCAGCCTCTACTATTCAGACACAGCGGAATGGTAAAACCTTGCGCCCCCATTTCACAGTGTCATGGCTATTCAAATGATCCCACCATTGGCCAAGTTTCAGAGTTTAGTGGACCAGAGAATATAAAAGTGCCACATCAGACTAACAACAATAATGGCTCCCTTCTAGTTTCTACAGCGGCAACTTTATTTATATTGTAATAATAATAATAATAATAATAATAATAATAATAATTCATTTTTTTTGTAACGCAAATTGTATTTACATTGTATAAGTGTGAGAAAATATTGATACACTTCAGAATCGCAACATTATATGTTTTGTGATACTGTATCGATTCTCTGAAACACTTTTTAATTCAATTTTTAGTTACAGTTTTTCTCGATTGCTAACACACATTTTTTGAAAGCATGCCTCGTTTCCTCAAAACTCTAAACACAAATCCCAAAACCACTCACACAAAATGCAAAACCCTTTATACATCCTGCAAAAGGCAACTTTGCTTTCAAAACAGTGTTATGTCACCTCAAAAGGGTACTTTGTTTTCTAATGACAAACACAGCCCATTATATGAGTAGACATTCTAAGCATCGATTGAACACTGATGTGCTCAATGGAAAACACTACTATGAAATGGGAAAACACCAGTATGAAGGCCTTATCAGGAACATTATGTTACTATACGCTTACTCCTTTAGTAAAATATAACTGTATAATGTTTTTACGCAAATATAAAACAACACACAAATATACAGTAACAACTAAAATATTTCTTTATTTTTTCCAAAAGTGCTGTAGCCTATACATCACAGCAAACACAAATGAATGTGTAAATGATTTGCACAGAACAAACAATAGGATATAGGCCAGTACAGTCAACAAAAAAAAGAAAGAAAAATGTAAAATAAAAAAGGACAAAAAACTACTGCATCCTGTTCTAGCTCAAGACAATATTGACAATGTGCTATCAGAAATAGACCTACACAGTGTTGTGAATGTTGTTGCATTTTGTGTGAGTGGTTTAGGGATTTGTGTTTAGAGTTTTGAGAAAACGAGGCATGCTTCATGTGTGTAAGCAATCGAGAAAAACTGTAACATTGGATTGGATTGCAATACAGTACAGTAATGTGTCAGTGCTGATAGGACGCAATCAGTTGTGGAAATGTATATGACTTACTTGCACATAGTCATAGCATAACTGTTTGACTGTCGGAGTTTCTGACAAAAGGCACCCTGTACACCTGCTTTATTCTCAAGGTGTTCCGCCTTAGAACACAGTCCACTGTGGCTAGGCTCACTGTATTGATGTTTAGGAATTAGTCTTGGTCATCAATGGTTGCACTTTGTATTTGTTTACGTAATTTTACAGATACAGTACAATGGAAAATACAAGAATACTATGCTCCTGATAAGGCATTCAAACTAGTGTTTTCCTGTCATAGTAGTGTTTTCTTACCTATTCCCTCTTCTGAATGTCCAGAGAATGGATGCAACTGAGAAGCGGCTTATATTTGGTTGAACCCTCTGGCCAGCCTCCTGCATGGTCAAACCATGGTTGACCACAGGGTTGACCACAGTGGCCCGAATCTCATCAGAGATAATGGCTCTCCTTCTTGCTCTTTCTCTTCATCCTCTTCCTCCTCCTCCTCCTCCTCTTACTCTCACTCCTCTGCCTTTCTGATCACCTCTCAATTCAATGTTGCCATCAATTGTTCTCCAAACCAGGAGCTAACCTGTGGCCATCATATTGCTAAAGCTTTGATTTCAAATTGCACAACAGCCTTGGAAATGGAAGTTTTGCCAATTGAATAGCAGTGTGTTCTGTCTGAACAGAAGGAGGTTTTGGCATTGATGAAGTGTGCAAAGTAGAGAGGATGGTGTTTAGTGTTTTGAAGAAAGTGTGGTTAACAATTGAAATTTGTGTCTAAAGCAGATAATTGTGTGTTGTGAGTTGAAGAAAGTGCGGTTAACAATTGAAATCTGTGTCTAAAGCACATAATTGTGCTTATAGTTTAGCAGAATTGGTTTAGGGAGTTGGCACATGAGTTACAGGTTGTGGTCATTGTGCCATAAGTTCCAGTTTTTGAATGTAATCAATCGAGAACAACTGTAATAGTTTACATGCAAAGATTGGAGGCAGACAGTGGTTCATTTTGTGTTGTGTTTAAACCCCTGACCACTAGACAGAAGTGTTGTAATCTTCAGACATTTGACTCTTCCACTCCAACATAACAACACAAAGTGTTCTTTAAATTACATAAAAAAATTGCAACATAACAGCTTCGCAATATATCACAATATATTGAATTGCAACCCCTGTATTTTATTGTATATTGTATTGTAACCCCAATACACGTCACCATATTCTTGCCAATACCCAGGCCTATTATATAGCCTCTTTCACACAGCGTTATGAGGCACAAGAGGCTGTGCACTGGTGTCAAGTACACTCATGTCATGCCCTCTGTACAGGACATGCACACGTGTTGTTGTTGTCGGTGGGTATGTGTGTGTGTGTGTGTGTGTGTGTGTGTGTGTGTTTTCGTTATTACTTCTGAAGTTGATTACAGGCTGTTGATTGGGGGTGGGGGGCAGGGGGGTGCTGCGCTCTTGTAAAACAGGAAATGGGCGCACTACGGTTTGGGAGATAACCGTGAGAGCTTGAGCTGGTTAATTGAGCTGTGTGCTTAAGATCGGAAACAACCAAAACAAAGGCACGCACGGGGGCGAGGCAGGGGAGCGACGAGGCTAAGGGTTGGAGGGGGGGTGTGTGTGTGCCAAATTACCCAGAAATCACATCGGCAACTACAGAGACCATTTAATCTGTCACAAACAAACAGCTATTAGCAGTGCTTGACAAGCAGTGGCAACCACGCGGCCATTAAAAGGTCCAATTCATCAGAAATGAACCCATACCTTTCCCCCTAGCGCAAGGGTGAAAATTGCTTGCGGGGCACATTATGAAGTTCGGTGTGCAGATGTGCCAGGAAAACAAATAGCGTTGTTCTTCCTGGCTGGCACGCAGCCTCCTAGTCTGTCGTGAGGAGCAGTTTGGGCGCTGATTGAGGAGAGCTCAGGCAGACTGTAAAAGATAGGTCTGGGAGTGGCCAATTGCTCCGACAGCGTTATTTGCTCTCGGCCCAGTGTGCTGACAAGTCAATTATTCCACATTAAAGCTGCAGTAAAGTGCTTATGAAACAATTAAGAGTTACAGCGAGACTGCTCTTCACTCGTCAGTCTCAGAGACAGACTTAGACTCACTTCAGGCAAAAGAGAGAAAGAGGATCTCAGAAAGACCAACTTAAAGATGCACATAGACCAGTAAACACGCGCACATTTCACATGGATGGATGCAAGGCCAGAAACGCATATAATCCTAGCGTTCTGAGCATGCACATAGATCCTTACATAAAGTCCACACACAGCAATAACAACATCAGTAAGAGCAGTAGCTGAGGGCTACATGGGAAGCATCCTTGCCTTGCCTCCCGTGAGCTCTTAGTCGTAACGCCATAGTGCTGTAGGTATGGTTGGAGGCTAGGAGAAGAGGAAGTGGAGAGGGGGGGGGGGGGGTTCCACTTGTCAGGAGAGCATTAATTAAAGTGTTAAAGGCTGGAGAAGTATTGACTTTCTCTCCTTGACGAGGCAGCATCCCCCGAGGTCAGGCTTGCCACTACAGGCCCCAGGAGAGGACCATAGAGAGAGAGAACGAGAGAGAGAACGAGAGAGAGGGAGAGAGAGGGAAAAAAGCCCCACTAAGACCAATTAAGGGCTCCACCACGAGACTGAGAGGAAGACAAATGGAGTCAGAAGGGCCCGATTACAAGAAACCTTTGTACAGATGTAAAGCAATTAGAGCCGTCTCTGGGGCCAGACAGCACAGTACCTGCGAGCCGCTGCGGAGCCGACGGCCCGTCTGAACCCCCCCCCCTCTACACCCCCCCATCCCAACCCAAACAATCAGTCTCTCTGTGCACTGGCCGGAGCAGGAGCCAGTGTTAGTGTCAGGAGTCGGCCCAGGGTCGGGGGTATTGGGTTCCGAGCGACAAAGATGGCCAGAAAGCGAGAGAGGGGAAGAGAAAGAGAAGGAGGGACAGAGAGAGAGAGATAATCTTCTATCTCTCCCTTTCCCCTTCTATCCATCTCTCCCTTCTGTCAATTTCTCCCGCCAGGCCTCCCAGACGGGCCGAACAGAGGAAGGTATTATGGTTTGAGAAGAGAAGGAGCCTTTTCAGAGAGAGAGATAGATAGAGAGAGACACCCTCTCAGATGTCCCCTGGCTGGCTGGTCAAAAGGTCTCCCACTCATCTAGACCTCGCCTATTCTTTCCGCACGGCCCCATCTGGCCCATCAGACGCTTTCCCAGCGAGACCCGTTGGCCAGGAAAGGGTTGGCCGAGAACCCCCCCCCCCCCCCCCCCCCCCTACTGGGGAAAGCACACTCTCCACATGCTATATCACAAAAGCACATGGAGGGCACTTGACTGTGGAGAGCTGGCAAAGGATGAGAGATTTGTTTTCAAGGTGGAAACTCTAGTTTTGGGTTACGTTTTACAAGCTGGCCTAATAAAAATTACAATACCACACTCTGCGGATACCTTTGATCTGACGAATAAAAAATGTATAAAAAAATTCCAGTGGCACTTCAAGCGACATTGGCCAAAACAAAACCTAGCAGACTGTGTCGGGGGAGAGGGTCGTAACTGGTAGAGTCTAACAAATTGATTCCTAATGGGAATTTATGTTCAATGGTTCCATCTACAATTAACCAAGGAAAAATTCTCCCCGCGACCTGAGATTATGAAGTGATTTTGACAAATGGCGGCCGGGCCATAATGACCTTTTTCCTTTGCGGTGCGGTAGCTGCACTGGCGGTTATTTATTACACTTTTTAAGGAGCAGGTAGTGGAGAATAAATGCCCCGCTGTCATTGTGTGTAATGGGCCCAATAATGGTGTCCCGCACACTGCATAATGATGTTCTTCTCTATTCAAAGCCTATCGCTCTCTCTCATTCTCTCTCCCTTTCTCTCTCCTTTCTCTCTCTTCTCTCTCTCTCTCTCTCTCTCTCTCTCTCTCCTTCATCCCTTTCCTCTCTTTCTCTCTTTCCTCTGCATCCTTATGGCAGTGTAAGCAAGAGGAAAAACATAGCAGGCCAGTTATAAGATATGACACCATTCACTTTTGGGCTGGCCCCAGTGGCAATAGAGCAATGATTTGTTTTAGCAGTGGCAGTCAGTCAGTGTTCTACAAAGTTTTGCTATTGGCTTGCTGGAGCGGTCTTTCCCCCTGCCATGAAACAGTACACTGAGTTAAAAGAACACAAACCTCAACTTGTTTACATGTAATGTGAGGATTGGTTTTCCATGCACATCGGTGCAGGTTTTCCATCTGGGAGTCAGGGTAATTTGAAAGAAATCCTCAATTTTCTAAAGTAATAAAAAAGAAAGGGATATCTTGTGGAAATACTAACCCACCAGCAGCAAGCCAAAATTGTTGGAGAGATCCGCAAAGATTTCCAGGAATACGAGAGCCCGTACAAGCCACGGCCCCAGCAATAAGGCAAATAACTCCACCAAAATTATCCAACAATCAATACAAGCGCCTGGGATATTAGCTTGCAGCATGTCAGCTGGCTATGATTCCTCCACTGGAGATATATAGAGCACCATCTCTCTCGCCTCACAGTTTGGGTCTGATGGAGTCCCTTGGCGTTGGCGGATAAAGACTTCAGCAGATGGCCAAAATACTTGGCAGACGAAGAAAGCTAAACTTAATATTTTTGGCAGAACTGTTGGCATATGGCAAAAGTTCACGTCAAAATCGCTGTTGCCTCACAAGCTGAGCCAGCCTGGGGAAAGAATAAGAAATTAGCCATGAAAAAAATACGAGTAGGGAAGCGAAACACAAGAAAGAAAAAAAATAAATGATCGAGAAAATGTCAAAACAGCGGAGCTGTGATTTATCGGCTGCGGGGAGACTACGTGTGTGTCTAATCTAGTGGGAGTCTGGCCAGCTTCACTCAAACTCTGATCAGGGCTGCCACGGTGAGACAGAGAGAGTGTGTGGAGAGAGATGGGGGGTGTTTCTGCTTTAGATCACCCCTCAATCCACAAGCCCACCAGTGGATGCCAAAACAGCACAACCCTGGGAGCTTAAGAGAAGAAGAGTCACTCATGATGGGAATCATAGACAGGAAGAGAAAAAAAACCATGGCCTTCTGTCTTCATCCAAAAGATTAGAGACCAAAGATCCTTTTGGAGATTGGGTGCACATTTAGGATTTACAGAATTGGTTTGGGGATTTGAAATCAATATATTACACTGTATGTAATAGACCGCAAAACTATGGCAACGGGTATATTCAAAAACATCTACCAAAGCTGGGTCTTCTGCCTCAATGTACATTATGTTGGTGGAGGCTGTTTTTCATTTACTTTGAAATCAAACCATGTTTTTGCTGAACTATCTAGTGCAAGACATTAAAATGTTTTCTTGATAGTGGCTGTTTACAGACATATGTGTAGACATATTCTGGCTGCAGTTTTGTTTGTGGGGAAAGAAGACAGACTAAAGAGTGAATGTGGAATCTATTGTCTGCCAAATCTTGAGGCATTGACACCCTCTGCCTCGAAAAACGATCTGCAGAAAACTCAGAAGCAGAAGCCTCCAGAAAAGCAGTCCAAGAAACGAGAAAAACAGCCTAATAAGAAGACCGTCGTCTCCCTTTCATCTCTTCGGCCTTGTGTGCATGGTTTGGACTCTTCCTCAGACTTATCTCTGACCTTGCCTTTGAAGTGAGATGGGAAAAAAAGGAGACACAATCTTGTAATGCCGTTCACCCCCACCCCCCATGCACACACAGAAGTAAATTGCCCTCTATAGTTACGTGGTACATATTGTTCAAGGAAAAAAAAACCTTAAAAGGGAAATAAAATAAAAAATAAAAAAAATCAATGCAGTCCTTTCAAAATGGATTTATGAAAGAGAAGAAGCACCTAAGAAAAAATTGAGATCCTCTGAACCTTTCATGAAAGGGAGGCCAAGGACATTTTTTCCCCAGCGTTAGATTGGTTTCACATCAGATGCCTCATCCATGCTAATTACATTGAATGGAAACTAATTAGGAGGAACCACTCTCCGGCTAATGAGGATTTGGGGCCTTCGTCCGTCTTAGGACATCATTTAGCGGCGCGCACTTCCCTCGAGCTACCCCGGCTGCTCAGTGCCAAATCTCCTCAGTCTCGCGGTGCCCCCGCAGCCTCTTAAAATTCACCGACATGCATCCATCTCCATGCATCCATCTCCAGTGTTTTGGCTGAAAATAACACTCGTTATGGAAACAGAATGCATCCATCTCCCGCCTCAGACAAAACTAAATTTGAATTACAAACAATCTTAACCACATGTTATTTCTCTACACAATAAATAAAACACTATAAATGAATGAATATTGTGACTGCACCTGAATATTCTCCTCCACGATCCTTTCAGTGCAATGTTATGTTGGTATGGGTTAACATTGCTAATGTCTGCTTAGTATTTTACATAGACAAGGCTGCTGAAGAGTGTATGTTGATGTAGCGGCAAAGGGTGAACTAAAATCCCTGAGTTCAGAGGTCCACCACTATCATCAAGAGGTCATAAATCAGGATAAAAATAACCAATGCTTTACGAATTTGGGAAAGACAGAGGGCATGTTTTCTGTCTTGAATGCCAATCCTGCAAAGAACAACAGCAGTTTATGTCTACCCATGGGAGAGATGTAATTACAATTAGCCAATAATGCCTTCCAAACTAAACCTGACTAATGGTATTAGGAAAAGTAGCTGCCTGTGGCTAATGCCTTTTAAAATTACCCATTGATGTTGTCATGACTAGAGAGCTTGTTTAAACAGCTGTAAAGCAACATCTGCATTTTAGCTGTTTGGCTGCTGTTTCTCTCCGGGTTCTCTCTTTATTTTCTCTTCATAAGGTGTGGATGCACAGTTCAGACACTATTGTGTGGGGCTGCAAAGTATGAACTTCGCCATGCAGATTTACTTCAACAATGACTGTTTGCCATTTGCGATCAGTGACTATTAGACAGGACTTCAAAACGGAACAGAAAAAGCCCTACACGTGTGCATAGCCACACACACACACACACACACACATACATACACAGACAAACCCTCTGCGTGGCTTGACAGAGGCAATCAGGCCTGTAATTAGGCACAATCAGAGCTCAGTGACAATACCCACAATTCGTCTATGCTGGCGTGTTTTTCTAACCTCACAGAGGCCCAGAGCAAAGTCCACTTAGCCTGTCAAAAGAACCCCACCATCGAAATCAAAACAGGGAAATCACTCCCTCTCGCACCAAACACTCTGGCACAGCAGTCCCTGCTGATTAAATGCAGTGAGAGAAGGAGAGAGAGAGAGAAAGAAAGAGAGGAGAGTGCAATTTGCTAAATTACAAGTATTCTGAACATGTAAATATAGTTTAATTACTGCAATTAAAGAAGATTACTGGAGATTGGCAGATGGGGATGTAATGTTGTTTTAATTAGAGACTGAATGCTCTGCAACATAAACAGAATGTTAACCCTACAAAACGGAATGTGTGGTTAGCCCTGACAAATTGCATCCCGGTTCTTCTTTCTAAAGACTTATAATTACCTGTGTTTAATGTGTATGTGGGTGCGGGTATGTGTGTGTGACAGGCAGAGACAAAGTGAGACCAAGACAGACAGACATGAAGAAAGAGAGAGAGTCAGAGAGAGAGGGAGAGAAAGAAAAAGAGAGAGAAAATTGAAAACAGACTTCTGAGTTTTAGACTGCAGTGCTATGCACATGGCAGATTGAATTAGGATGACATCAGTAACAATATTTTGACAACAGTTAATATGGCATTAGAGGCAATTAAATCAGATCCAGTCACTGAGATCACTCATGGAAAATTAGAAACAGTCCTTTGACTTCGAAGAGAGGAACCTTGGAAATGAAGGCGAACAAATGCACTAGGTCTTGGCACGACATCAAAGACGGACGGCAAGGCAAGAAAAGAAAGGAGGGGAAGGGGAGGGAAAAAAAAGCAGGCTGACAGAACAAAACTCTTGACCACAAAAAAGGATATGACGATCAAAGGCCGTGCGGTAAGAATTTCCATACATTACAAAGGTGGTTCTACATAAAGGTCTTCATACGTAAACACCATCGTGTTAAACAATCAAAGGCAATTAAAACCACCTGAATGTTCCACAAAAAAATTGCAGTCTTCAGTTTCAATAGACTATATAGATTATATATGCTTAACACATAAGACTTGGTTACCAAGATGCTCGGTATGACTTTGCTTAAAGCTTGCTGGCTTAATATGAAGCCCCGATAGTATAAAGGAAGAAAAAAAAGCATTTCAGGATCTAAACTGCCGTGTAGCAACATTTTATATATTCGAGTCAATAGTCTATTAGAAATTCTAATTGAAAGTTCAATGCCCTCGCTTTGGGCCCCGGCAATAAAGATTGCCTTTGGAAAGCCATTTAAAGGCTTAATCTCTTTATCATGTGGTATTTGGAAGCCTAACTTTGTTCTTGTTAGGCAGATCAATCGCATTAATTTACAAAATGGGGGAAAATGTCACCCTTCATCCTTTAAATCTCGGCTCGGCGAAAGAGCAGCATTAACGAGTCCGACCGTTGCTTTCTCCCATTTTAGCAGAAATAGGTGTCATGGGAGACTTGACCTACAAATTTTAATTACCACATGAAAAATTCAGTTCCGGAGATGAATAGCGACATTGAAAGTGCAACCAAGGGGCCTGTCTCAGGGAGTTAACGGTTTCACACCCGACTGAAAGCCACGGTAGCATATACACTACACTCACACACACACTACACTCACACACACACACACACACCACACACACACACACACACGCACACGCACACGCACACGCACACGCACACACACACACACACACACTATAGAAACCCTTCTGTCAGGCAATCTATCTTTGAGGTCAGCAGAAGTACATCACAGTGTATTATGGACTGCGGGGCCCTCAATCAATACTCTTAAAACCATTTTCATGCACAGCTCCCATAGCTGTTATTATTGCTCAAGTAAAGCCAATGAAGGTTAAATGAGATACTTGTTTATGTGGCCATCAAGGGCACATATAGTGTGCCCCCCCCCCCCCCCCCCCCCACACTCACGGCATCACAAAGGCAATACAATTGTCCCTTGTCTGTTTCGTGTTCATTTTAATATAGACATAATAGCCTCCCATGCTTCCGTTCCACCTCAGTGAGTGTGAACTATGCCTAAGCGTCAGGGACCATTCCTGTCTTTGGCTGCTGGTAATTAATCTGATGCATAATGGTAGTTGGTGCACAAACAACCATGCATTTGACTCTACCAACTGCTCTATGCTTTTTAGCTTTCATGTGACTGTGAGAGTGTGAGAGTGCTGGTGACAGTACATGGCTTAAATGATGGTTGGAATTCCCCTACAGTAAACAGTATGACATGAATACACTTGTATTAGCTTCTTCTGAACATTGTTGATAGGTCTGTGTATATGCATGCAAGAGTGTGTGCGTATTTGCTTGTGTGAGTACTGATATTTCTAATTGCAAACATTTTAAGTTGTAGAGGAATAGTCCAATGAACGGGCCAAGTATTCAGTCACAAATTAACATGGCTGCAGGCACAGGCCCAAGAGAACGTGCAGTAACAGCCGTAGTTTTTATAATATAATTCCCACAGAACCACTTCCAGTGAGCTTCACCCGCTTCTTTGCGTACAAACAAAACAAATCACATCGGATCCAGGGGTGAATTTGTGGGCTGAGAATAGGAAGAAACAGAAAAAGAAGAAATTAATTCCGAGCTAATTGGGTATGAAATGACGGGGCGAATGCAGAGCGCTGTGTTTTACTGTACACCTCTCTTGTTTACATGTGGGCATGAGCAGATGGTTTAAATTAGTGGCTTTGCAGTGCTACGGATGTGGAGGCACCGAGAAAAGCAACAGTTTAATTTAACGAACGCTCTCAGGAACAGCAGCCACCATCACCACATACACAGAGAAAGAATGACAGATTTAAACATTACTGGAAGCATGTTGCAGCTTTTTACAAATATTGGATCAGACATATGGTAACCAGACCAAACAGACCAAATGTGGGACGAGTACTACGTTTGTGTGGGACATGTTACCAAAGCTGATAAAACGTTGATATAATGTCTATCAAACAAATAATAAACATTTGAATTCTACCTTTCAGGTCGTAAACAGCTGTGTTAGTTTGGTTTGTGTGGCATAACAGGAGTTTACTGGCCCCACGCCTGCACAGTTTGACGGCCATCACAGCCCTTCGATGACCGCCTTCCGCTCTCTTTTCAGTCACTGGATGAAAGTCAGTCAGTCAGTCACTATCTATCTACCTGATGCACACTTATTTTCCTTTTTGATTTTTATGTTCCACTATCTGATGATAACAAAATGAAGTTGACTCTGCGAAAGTCAGAATGTTTATTCTTTCGTAGAGTGTTCTGAAAGTGTAAACATTTGAAAAGTGCACTTTCGCGTTCACATTTTACTACGCTTTTTTTTTGTTTACATTTGACTTCATTTTTTCTTCTTGAGTTCTGAGTACTGAGTGTAATGATTTTTCTCTATTGCCCTTTTGATTACAACTTTACTTAATATTTAAAATAAAGTTTAACTGTGACCATTTTGACCATTGAGATGACCAATGACCATTTTGAGTCATTTACAGTGTCTTTATTGTAGTATTTATTTGCACCATTTGGAAGTCCATATACTGAGTCTCAAGTCTGGAAATTCTTGACAGTACATTACAAAATTGTGAAGAAAGATCGCAATTCAGATCATGGATAGTGATTGGATTAAAAAAGATTGTGATATGATTTTTGGGCAGATTGCCCACCCCTAGGTAGACATGACATCGTCGTCGCCACACACACTCACACACACATGTGATTCAAACCCTGAGCTTTTAAACAGTCACGCATGCCAGCCACACTACAATCAAAGGCACTGAGTTATATACTACTCCCATTGGAGATCCTGTGACAGACAATGTAGACCCTTCCCTCATTTAGCTAACAATGCTCCCCTATCCTCTCACCGGTCTGGTATGTCAGGACACTTAGGTGGGTGTCTCATGGTTTTCTCGCTGATGTGTTCCATGAACAAAGGAACATGGATCACCTCAACCGATGCTGGGTTTAGAGGCTGCTGGGGGTAGGACGAGTGGTCAAATTACACCCTGCCTTTCAAGGTATGGGAGTAAGAATCTAATGTAGTTATAGTTGCTATATTAGATGATTTACCTTATTCTGTGGCAACTAGTCATTGTATTTACTTGGAACCACTAACAAACATATGTAAAATAGTCTTTGTGAATGTGTGAAAGTTCTTTGTCTTGCTACAATATGTACGTATAAGTAGTCCATATATGCAGAGACTGACATCTTGATTTCATCTTACTTGTTTTCGAAGTTGAGCTTGTAGGATTCAACATTCTCAAAGTAGATAATCAAGAATTTTATATTGGAATGCCTGTTGGAGTTGGCAATGAATTTAAGCAGGCAACATTTCCAACCACTTCATCTCTTCGCTTCTTTTACTTTTTGTCAAGAAAAAAAAACATCAGACAGACTGGACATAGGTCAGTGCCAAAACCATAAGCCATAAGCAGTCTGGAAAGTTAAGGAAATCTTAACAGCCTGAAGTGTTTAAATTGTCACGCAAGTCAGTGGCTTTTAGACAAATTGAACAAAATGGCCCCCTTTTTAGGTTCCCCTGGAGACGTCGGCGAGTCAGCAGCACAAAAGAGGCCTGGTGAATGATGGCGTAATGTGGCCCCCATGCACTGAACGCATTTTACACCTGCTGCCACCGGCCTCTTACAATCATTACACAGACCTGTCTTGAAACCTTGCCACTGCCAGAGACAGGGGGAGAAAGAAATAAAGAGAGCGAGAGTGAGAGAGAGAATCATCGAAGGAGTCAGGAAAGAAAAAAAATTCGAACACGGATCTAAAAAAAGATTATGTGAGTTGACGACAAGTCATCTCCACTGTTCTCTCTCTCTCTCTCTCTACCTTCTTTTCACAGCTCCCTTATTGACGGCCATCATAACCATTTTTCCTTATTTGCACG
This sequence comes from Clupea harengus, assembly GCF_900700415.2. NCBI lineage: Eukaryota > Metazoa > Chordata > Actinopteri > Clupeiformes > Clupeidae > Clupea > Clupea harengus. The sequence continues at coordinate 8,744,041 of NC_045159.1, read as the reverse complement.
GAAAAAAGGTAAGAAGAAAGGAAAAGGGGGGGGGGGGGTCTCTGTAGATGAACTCAATATGAAGTAAATTGCTTTTTTTGTTGATCTCTTGGCCCACACCGATCTCTATCCCTGTCTCCTTATGATCCACATCCACAGAAAAACAGGAATGCTCTTCATGCCGATGACAGTGATAGGGATGCTGCTGCCTCGGTCTGTAAGCGTGCTCATCACTACGTGTTGACAGTGAAGAAAACATCTACAGATCTCCAGTTTAAAATCAGAAAAAAAAACTCTTCACCTGACTTCAGACACGCAGAACCCAGGAAATGCTTTAAAGAGACTTTGGCTGAGAACCTGAAAGGTTGATTTGTGAAGTCGGTTCGCGAGGCAGGATGTCAGCTGTCAGAACTGCAGAGCATAGAAACGGTTTATTTCATACTCCTGCGACTCGTTTGGGAGAAAAGATGAGAAGCCAGAGACCACTGGCTGTGAGCAGGGTGCAAAGCCGTGGAATCCAGAGAATTCATTCCTCTGTTCCCTCCAGTGCTCTGTTCTAATCTTTCACTCCTGCAGTGTGCAGGAGTTGGGGAGTGATTCCTCCAGTGGCATGAATCATTCCAACATGAAAGGACTCTTTTCACCATAGTGTAATATGAAGTATAAGATGCAACACATTAGAAACGCAACACATTAACCCTCTACTCCTAACATAAAATCCCAACCAAACAAACGTAGCGAGAGATTCAACATAATTTTTTTATCAGGTTGTCCAAAGACTCAGAGTTGACGCTCAAAGGATGCATAGTCCCGAGAGGAAGTGTGTCTCCATGAAGTAGGTCACATCCTGTGGTGTTGGCTTGGGCTTCGACCCAAAAAGCCCCGAAACACTGCAAAACCCACTCCAGAACTTTTACAATTCTATCGAGAGGGACGTTGAAAAGAAGGCGAGAGACCCAGTCAGCTCATTTCAACCCCATCATCATCACCCCCACCTCATCTGAGCAGATTCAATGAGGTCAAGGGACAGAAGCACAGCGCTGCTTAGGAAATTAACATCTCAGATAGCAAAGCCTCTGTTCAAATGTAAATTAAACTGATGTCACTACATTAACACACTACATTAATGTCCATTCCATTTCCATATTTTTTGCATGTTAACACCTAAGGCAGATGTGACTTTTTCAACAAAATCGCTGAAAACGAGGCTTGAAACAGCCTAGCAAATGATTCGCACCAATGCCAAATCCGCTGAGACTTTCTAATCTGAATGATTTCCCTTTGCCTTCTTTTCACTCACTCACTCACTTTCTTTTTTTTATTTTGTAGTTAAGTGTAATTTCCGTTCGCTTCGTCAGCTCTCGGGGACGCGTCTCCATGCGGCACGGCCTCCGACACCCCTCCCACGCCCCCCCGCGCATCTCCCCTCAGACCACAGGTAATTGAATCGCAAAGTTCAATATCGTGGAATTAGTCGTGTGTGTAAGAGAGACGATTCATCATGTCCAGTTAAGCAAAACGGATTTGAAAAACATTAGGAGGGGCGCTGAATGAGTCTGTCGCGTCATTAGCCGGTCCAAATATTTCTGCGTCAAATGGATGATGAGCTGTGTTGCTGGGAGAACTAT
>NC_045159.1:8707434-8737434 GCF_900700415.2 Clupea harengus | reverse complement strand
GGCAGACTTGGCAGCCTCAGCGAGGCTTTCCCTTTGAAACGCATAATGTGTTGCCAATCTGCCGTTTAAAAACACCCCCTTGAGCAGACACATAGACTGGAGTGGGGATCAATGCCGCTGAGCCTTGGCACGCTCGAGCAGTGGCCGTGCCCAGTTCTGCTCAGGGGGTGTTTGTGGGAGCGGGCTGTGCCTGAGGACATTTGGTGCGTGTCTTTCACCTGAGCTGACGGGCAAAATTCAGGACACCTTTACCACTGGTGTCCTATACCAGATACCAGCTTGGTGGTGTAAAGAGACTGTTTTCAGCTGATGCAGAAAATAACGGTGGATGTAAGGTGTTACCGATGGGATGAATGAGTATACTAATTCAAATAACCCAAAGTAAAATAGCTCTATAAGACAAAGTGGAACAAACATGTCCGGGAGCTCCTGAAAATTGAAAATTTGGAGGCGATGCAACTCAGGAATTTCAAAGATGTTTCCACTAGCTGGATTCAAAATGCCTGAATTCAGTCTTCAACACTATATTCTATCACTGGCAGCATGCAGAAATATTATGTGCTCAGAACAATGATCCAAGAGACATTTAAAAGGCATTTAAGTAATTTAAATGGGTTGCTCTGTCTCTAGACAATAGAGATTTTCATACCGAGATAAAATGTCTCGCTAAATCTAATTTAACCAGGAGCGGTCATCCCAAGGTTTGCTGCCAGAATTGCTTCTGCATTTACAGACTAAAACAACATCTGATTCACAGATGTCTGATTCTCTGCCCTGTGCTATAAAAAGCAATCAGTCACTCTGCCAGTCAGCAGGGAAAAATGTGGATCCAATCCAGAAGCAGCAGTGTTTGCTAATGTCTTCTATGTCACCTCACACTATTTACGTTGCTGTCTCTTGGCTGACCTGACATTACGGCAATTACTAGCAATAACTTGAGCCATGCAAAGACCACCAACAACCTTGAAATGTGACATGATTTGCTAGAAAATGTAAGCACAAAATGTGTAAGCATAAACCTTTATCCACTAAGCAAAAGAGGTAAGACATAAGAGACATAAACTACACAGTGATTGCTAAAGATGAGAATTTTTTTTGAGGATGGGGGAAATCAAAGAACCTTATTGATCTCACTTGTAAAATACAAGCTACTCCTCAAATACAAAGTTTTCATATATTCCCACGTAAGTAATTTGCCTATTTATGTATTCTGTAGCTAAGAAGCCTCATTATTAGCAAATAAGCAGTGGCATGCTAAAGTCTGTTAGAAGTTACCTATAAAGCACTTGCCCACTTCCAGGAGGGAATAGTCTGCCTGGTCTGATCTCACCACTTTGAAGCACTTCAAAGTCATGGCTGGCCTCTGGGCACTTCCACCCTACTCGCCTGCTAGTTTTATTCCATAGTTCACACACTGCAGGCCTTCAATAACACACAGATGCGCCTGGGTAGTTGGACACACACATGCAGATACACACATCCTCACGCTCACAAATAAATGCACGCACAGACACACACACACACACACACACACACACACACACACACACACACATTGCTACAACAGGCTCATATAAAATTGCAAAATTAAGAGTATACCCACTTCTCCAGGGACCACTACACCACTGGAGACATCACATAGAAGAGCAAAGGGCATTAGGGGTAGTTTAACTTCCAATAGTGATAATCTATTTCACAGAAATATCCTGTCGGACACTGCCAGAGGCCACGTGTTTGGGGACAGAGAAGGAGAAAAACCTGAGTACAGAACCTGAAATTAACTGTTTCCATTCTAAGGACACTTTTTCCACTGCAATCCTCTGATCACAAGGACTAAGAAATCAAACAAAACCCTCCCCAGCTGAAACCTTACAACACAGAACCACTCAATACATCTCCAGCAGTAACCAAAAGAGGGAGAGAGACCTGAGCAGGGAGGGAGAAGAGCATTTGTGTGAATGTATGTGTGTGTGTGTGTGTGTGTGTGTGTGTGTGTGTGTGTGTGTGTGTGTGTGTGTGTGTGTGTGTGTGTGTGTGTGTGGTGGGGTGGTGGTGGTGGATGTCAAAATGAACTGCCTACTGCCGAGATCCATTTTCACAGACACACGCAAAATCTTTAATCTTTTTTAAAGCCAGTTGACAACAACTTATTTGCTGATCAATCCAGTCTGCCTGAAAGCAGCCCGGGAGCTCCATCAATATCACCCGCAGGGAGGACAGTGAAGCACCCACCAAGGCTCATATTGGACAGGCATAAATCTAAATGGAGTGCCGGGGGACGGAGGGATAGGAAGGGGGTGGGGGGTGGGGTGGGGGTGGGGGATGCGCGTTGGCCTGACACAGAGCTGCTACGGATACATAACCGCTCATGCTGACATCCTTCAGGCCCACAGCCAGGCTGTCATCACGACGAGCCACAGGAGAAGGAGCAGCAAAGGAGGAGGAGGAGGAGGAGACGGCAGCCATTTTGAGCTACATTATCTTCAGTGTGTCATTAATATGGCTTACAGAAAGTAGGTCTCTGCTGCGCTGTGTAAGCACCAAAGGCTGTGCACAATACAGTCAACTGTAATAGGTACTATATATATATAAAACTAAAAAGTGATAAATAAATACATTATTATTATCATTATTTATGTTGAAATTGAACTGAAAGGAACTGAATGCCTATATATAAATTATATTGATAATGATTTAATTTGAAATTCAGACTGGTTTGTAGAACTACTGTTTGATACCACTACCACACTGTTTCATACAACAGAGACCCCTAATAGAAATTCACTACTGCTCTGGCTTACCATGTGACCACATGGCTAAATAATACTAGCCCAAATGTGTTGCCTCTCCTAGCCTACACAGAATGGTGTCCTACTGTAAAACGCCTCTAATCCATCCTCTTGGCCAGAGCACAAGCATCCAGATTCCAGAGTGTGTGTCCAAAACAAACGCTGTGGGCTCTGAAGGCTGGCAAGATCTCCTTTAGCTGCCCATCTGCTGGAGGGCACAGTTTAAATGGTTTACAGAACACAGTATCCCCACAAAGAGAATGGATTAGCTGAGGTGTGTGCAAATGTATAAGTGTGTCTGTGTGTGTGGATGTCTCTGTGTGTGAATGCATCAGCAGCAACAACAACAACAAAAAAACAGAGCTGCACATAAATAAGCTCGACACTGATAACACAATCAATACAGGATTTCTCCACTTAACACCCTTTACATGCACCGGGTTAATGAACATTCAGCTCAGCAGACGTTTGCCCAGAGAGAGAGAAAATCATTCAGACGCATGATTTAACCACCCACCCGACTCCATATGCAAATGGCCGTATGGATTCCTGTGAATTTTTTTTTTTTAAATGCTGCGGCGATGATGGAGAAAATACGATTTCACCCTCCACACAACCCCCCCACCCCCGCCACAACGACGCTTTGAGATGCGCGCCCCCCCCCCCCCCATGGCGCTCCGTGGCGGCTTTGAGATGCGCGCCAGGGAGCGGTGCGTGGAAAACAAACACTGGTGTTCGAGTGCGGGGGCCGTGCAGCGAGCGAGCGTGCGAAAGAACGAACGAACGTCGGCTCAGTGTCGCTAAGGGTTCTAGATGTGCCACCGCCGCTCCCGCCGCCACCTCGGCGACAATGGTGGAGCCTGGCTCCCCCGCGAAACGTCTTAACAAAGCGGTCCCCGGATCACCATGAATTATGGAAGAAAAGACGACATCATGCTGAGAGGTGCATCCTTAACTGTGAAATATATCCTCAGATGTCTTTTTTCTTCCTCTCTTTTGCTCCATGGTACACTGGTTTGGGGGGACTGGGAGGGAATTTGAAATAATGATATAAAATTCCTTTCATCTCGACACGTCGTCTTAGCTTTTTCCCCCCTAAATATGGCACAGTGGCCTTGTCAAATTACAGATTTTCGGATGTGTAGAGGAGACAAAAAAGAGAGTTAGACAGACGGAGAACACCATGGTGGACTGTTTTTCTTGCCCTTTCTGCTAGACTCTCTCTGTCAGCTGGTACCTCCCTTATCTCTCTTTTCCACCCCTCTTTTTCTGACTTTTTTCCCCTCAACCTTTTCATTCCTCCCCCTATTTGTACACCCCCTCCACATCCCTCCCTCCCTCTCTCGGGAGGTAAGCCCAATCTCATTAGCTACTGCAGGATAAGGCGTCCTCTCAGCAGAGGTTCAAGGTGATGGTAGATTAGGGTGTTTGGCCCGGCTCATTCCGTATTCACTGTGCGTGCCTTCCTGCCCGTGAACACCAAATTACATTGAACCCGGGGAGTCTAACTCCATTAATTTTAAATGGAAGATTAATTTAACAATATGCGGTGGATATTTGTTACAAACCCATCATGTAAAAGTGACGTCCGGCTATAAATTTGTGGGTGGTTCGCTCTGGCTAAGAAGAACGTCAGGGCAAATAAATCAGAGGGCATTTACGGTTAATCGACAGTCTTTAATGCCATTCTAACACATATACCATACACGTCCACGTGCTGATGTATGTACCACACATGTAGTAAGAGCACAAGGTGCCCTGATGCGTGAGAACGTTTTATGTTAAAACACTAAATACATATGGATACATCCACTAAGAAAGGTAAATGAAAGATATCTTTTTTTAAAGTTAGCCACTCTAGCATTGTATATGTCATGTTCTTTTACATTTTTTTTCTGTCAATTTCTCAACGTGTTAACACAAGTGTCATATATGGGAATGGTATATTTGAAAATAATAATTAGAATTGGCATTGTGGTGCTGGCATTTACATTATAACTACAGTTTTCATCATAATTTTCCATCTGTAAATAGATCACAGGATTTTTTACATCAACATCTCTCTCTTAAAGTCATGCACCACACAAGGCTCACAGACACTTGACATAAGACACAGCATTTATTTCACATAAGAGCTTATTTGTTTCCCATGCTTGGTAAGGCACATGAAGGCAAACGCAAATGACTTCTATGGGCCCACACTATATATAGCGGTAGAGAAAGATATGGGCCCACACTATATATAGCGGTTGGAGAGAGATAAGCTCATCAGTGGTCTGACAGCTGATCATATTACACACATGACGAGAGCTCACGTCCCATTACCATTCACTTATGCACTCAGACAATCTTGCACACACACACACACACACACACACACACACACACACACACACAGACACACGGTTGATGTACCCCCACTTTTACCCCTGCCCTTGTTCGTGGTGGCTGAGATTCATCCTTCTGCTTCTTTAATGTGGGATGCCTTATGGGAGCACGCCGCCTAATTAGAGGAATTGATAACCCCAACGCTTATTAACGAGGCCAATACATCTCAAAGTCATTAAAGATAACCAAGGCAATAAGTCTGACTTTAAGCGCCACTAGGTTTCCCAGTCAGCGTGCAGGGGTTGTAAAAAGGGGAAAGGAAAGAGAAGAGGGAAAGAGGGAAAGAGAGGGAGGGAGGGAGGGAAAGAGAGAAGCAATTCCTGCTTAGTCAACTGTAAACGCCTGGCTATTGGAATTTTTTTAAAAAAGGCAGTGAGTACAAAATGACATTACCAAATCTCCTTTTTCTTCCCTGCTGTGAGTTAATGAAGAATTAGGGGTCCCAGTTGGCCCACGACAGGGGTTTAGGGGAGGTCAGGGTGGCATGGAAAGTGTGTTTGACAACGGTGTCGATTTAGCCGCCAAGATGCTCTGAGGTCCCTGGCACGACATCAGTCACATCCGTCAGAAGCACTTATCTCTCTCTCTGCGGCCCCCGGGCGACAGAATTCAGGTCATGTATATTTCTTTGCACCTTTTCTCTCTCTGCCCTCTATCTCACTGCCCACATGCCAGGGCTACAAAGCTAGCATGATCCTCAGCTGTCCTTCGAGACATGCACCCGTGCAGTATCAACCTCCTGCCAGTCAAGACTGGAAGCTTAAAACATTTTTTTTTTTTAAATGAGGAAATAAATTCACCCAAATAAAAAAGGGAGAGTATCTAATCTTCCAAGATACACATTTGAGATCCATATGGTAATTCCACATTCTATTTACACGCTTCACGGCGCTACGGCCACACCGCTTCGGCTGCCCAGTGGGGTGCGTTTGGCAAGTCAGTGTAGCTTTCCGACGGCCGAGAGAGTGAGCTGGTGATGGTAACATTAGCCGTCCTCCCTGGTGTGCTCTCTGAGAGAGCGGGAGATGGAGCTCAGTGGAGCATTATGCACTTAAAGCCAAGTGTCAACACTGATGATTTATACATCTGGATTCAGTGCCCCAGCCCCCGAGACGGGCGCTGCTAATGGCGCGGGCGTGAAATGAGCCACGGTGCGAGTGACGGTGGCGGCGGCAGCCATCTTTGTGTCTTTGTGAGGCATGACAAAATGGAAGAACAGAAGGAGCTGCCATGCACCTCATCTGGTATTCTCACTGAGGCACGCACCACACACAGACAGCCAAGAACACTATACTCCTCAAGACAGACAATCACATAATTTCACCTATCTGCTCTTGTTACTGCCAGCGGTAAATATGAAGCAATGCATAATCATTGCATAATCTCAGGATTTCATCCCCAGAGATTTCTTTTTTTCTCTCCTTCTAATGACCTAGCCTATCACATCCCATCGTATTACTAGGTGGAATGTCCCATTGGCATTCATACGCTTCACCTTGGTTTGCCACAGAGCCCGGGGCTGCTGAGCCGCAGACATTATTACAATGTCATGCAGCTGATTACCCTGTCCTTCAGTGCCAGAGCTCTTGTGGGTGTGTTGCAGTGAGTCTGGGAGCACTGAGCCAAATGAAGGTGAGTAATTTTGCCGTTAGAAAAGATGACTGAAACAGTGATTAAAAGCCAGTGGGAACTCTGTATGCTTTTATTCACTAAAATGGACCAAAACCGCAGGTGCATTACCCAGCCCCACCCCCACCCCCACCCCTGTGCCCTGTGTAACCGACCAATTTGTTTTACGTCAGGGCCAGGCTAGCATACAATGGATGCACAATGTAGGCACGTACAGCACTGCAGCCAGGTTGTACCTGCTGCCAAATTCGCTAATTATGTGACCTGGTTGTTCAGCATTACCCTTGAATTAAGCAGCATTAATGTAAAAGATTGCAAAGCTCTTTTTCCCCTGCTATGTCCTTTAGGATCCATCTGGCTTAAGGCCCACTGCTAATTTGGTCATTTGTTTGACTGCCCCCCATCCCATGCCAGTGTAATAGGCCATTTGAAGTGACATAGTCTGCTCTGTAATTAATTACGGCAATCAGTAGGGAGAGTCAGTCTGATTGGACACTTGTAATTGAGGACATTATGGGTCCAGACCTTATTTCCTCCAGTATGGTGAGTGTGCACCTTTGGGTTTTGTTGTCCTACTATGCATCAGAGCAGAGCTGAATTATAGTGTATTCAATTCTGAATCCCAGTTATTCTAGTTGTTAGTCAAAACATATACATTATGCGATAAGAACATGTGGTCACAAACTGACATGGAGAAGTAGACCTTGCAGTTATATCTGGACGACAACTATTCCTTAATTAACTGAAGTGATATAAATTAGAAATGAAGTAAGAAAGATGCTTACAGAAATCAAGGTTTCATTTTTTATCTCTGAAGTTACAAAGTGAAAGGTGAGGAAAAAGTGCTGAAATTCATTAATTTACTGAAAATACAAAAAATAATATAAGGTATATTGTTGAGAAATGTTGATGTATCCTTACAAACCACTCTAGTCTATTCACCTGCATAGAGGGTATTACAAATGCGTGCTTCTACTGATACACCATAGAATTACATGCAAACAATATTGACCTAAATGGAAAATCCAAGGCTACCACTGCTAACGTAGGATCCTTTAGCTAGTCATGCACTTTTTGTGTTACAGTGCCACTACATCACATCCTTGCGACAGTTAAAGACCAACATACAAATGAAATCAAAATAAATAAATAAAATAGTGGGAAGATAACACATTCCACCGTGTACCCAGGAGAAGCATAAGGTTGTGGGTGGAGGATATATCAAATCACAGCATGAATATTTGTGGTGACACAGATGGCCATCTGTTGCTTTCGCAGCAGTACTACACATGGAATCGCAAAAGAGCACTGAAACAAGTCATTTCCTCTATGACAACAACAACAACAAAAAAACAAGGCTGTAGACACAGGAAAGCCTGACGTGACATGTTTGATGTTTGATACCTCTGTGGTAAATCATTCAGTATTCTCTTAGCGCACCCAGTTCTTGAGCGTGCCCTTGTGGCGGAGCCCCTCTTCCCCCCCGCTACCGTTTCAGCCGCTGTTATCGCTTTGACAGGTCTGCAGTCGCAGTCCATCAAACAATTTCACAGTGACATGGACCGTCTACAATGATGTCAAGCCCCCACGCTTGATGGAGACGACGGCGTGAGCCCTCGCTGACAAACTATTACGAAGCTGCCAAACCTAATCAGCTACCCTAACCGGGGGCGGAGAACGGCAGACCTCCGCACCGAAGGAGCGGAGCGCGGCGCAAATTAGCATGCGGTGAAAACAGCCTGCTCACGACAGTCTGTTCAACATGGGGATAATTTTCAAGCCCGAAAGCGAGAGCTCAGCAGACAACGCCACTGAAGTACGTATTAGGACATTTAAAGGCAGTGTGCAATTGATTAGTCAAGCTGGGAGTCTAGCATAAACTGTTGACAGCGGGAGGAGAGAAAGTGGTGGGCTCAAGATAATTAGATATCTAAACTCAAGATGTTGTTTTGGCATTTCTGAGATATAATACAATTTGCAGCGGCTTCTTGGTGTTTAATTTGAGGCAGCTGCCATTGCTGGTTTACGCCTTGATTTTCTCATTAAGAAGGACTAGGATTGACATTTCTATCTCATGTTTCTTTAAGACTCTTAATTGCACAAAATGATTCAGTTCATTCGTAATAACGCAAATAAAACTACTTCAGCATTCATCATCTTCTTGAGCATTAACAAAATGCAATTCCTAATGCACAAAAAAAAAATAACAACATCCTTAACACAAGAGAAAATGTAGCGCTGGAAAGCCATTAGCTAACCTGGCCTCCTTATGGACAATGTTCCATTAACACCTTTGAAAGCCATTTTCCTTTTACGTGGACTTCAAGTGAACCTCTTTCCTACCGAGGCCCCATTCTTCATTCAGTGCCAATTAGTCATGTTTCAAAAATGCCACCACATTGCTTTTGAACATGGTAAGGAATATAATGTGCACTCTCCTGAAAGGTTCGCCCTAACCAGACCTCTGGAGATTTCCCCCCGCATCTCCTCGCGCCATCTATAACTCAACGGAACCCCTCAGAGACCTGTACTCTGCTTCTTATTCTTCTTCGTCTCCATTTTTTTTTCCTTCCTTAACCTCCGAGCTCATTATCTCAAATCTCAGCGGTGCACCTCTAACCAGAGACGGAGGCATTAGCAGCGGCCTCGCTTGCTCTCTCCACGGCTGCGAATAGACGGTGAGAAGCCAGGAGATCAGTAGCTATGGCGGGGGTGGCGATGGTGATGGCGGGGAGGGGTGAACAGAGCCCTGGGGAGCAATGCGACTTGCAGAGAGAAGCGCTTTTTAATATATATTTAGCATTACACCTGGTGTGCTTTAGCCGCCACCATGGCAGCACAGGAAAAAGCTGCCATTCCCCCCTTTTATGTTTTTTTTTAAATAATTTTTTTTGAGCAGTCACCCGGAGTGATGAAGCACCGGTGTGCCTTCACGGCCTGACACCGGGGCGCTTTTAGAGACGCTCATCTGCTACTCGGAGGCTCCATTAAGCAGCGCACCTGCGCCGTGATGAACCAGATAAGAACGAACGCCGCCGCCTCTACTGTGAAAAGTCCTACAACTTCCCTGTGACTTCCCAAAGTGCTGGCGGTTGGGAAATGTAGGAGTTTCCTACCCAGAGATCAGGCTTTCATTCAAAAGGCTGAGGGGGCATAATCATCCTTGTCTGTTGTCATGGGTTCTGTCACTGGAAAACCTCCTCCAAGGCCTGTGTTCCCATTCTTTTTTGCCCATCAAAGCGACTGTCTCCGGCTAACGTGCAGAAGCGGTACAGCGCACAGTAAAGTGGTTAGGTACTTTGTCTACCCTCTTGTGGACACAGTTGTTAAAAGAGAACCTAAAACGGATCACAGTAAACACATGAGGGCATGAGGTGAGGTGTAGATGTGTGTGTGTGAGTGTGTGTGTGTGTGTGTGTGTGTGTGTGTGTGTGTGCGCGTGTGTGTGTGTGTGTGTGTGTGTGAGTATGTGTGTGTGTGTGTGTGTGTGCGTGTGCGTGTGTGTGTGTGTGTGTGTGTGTGTGAGTATGTGTGTGTGTGAGTATGTGTGTGTGTGTGTGTGTGTGTGTGTGTGTGTGTGTGTGTGTGTGTGTGTGTGTGTGTGTGTGTGTGTGTGTGTGTGTGTGAGTGTGTGTGTGTGTGTGTGTGTGTGTGTGTGTGTGTGTGTGTGTGTGTGTGTGTGTGTGTGTGTGTGTGTGTGTGTGTGTGTGTGTGTGTGTGTGAGTGTGTGGTTGGGGAGGGAACATACAGCACATTATTATCTGTTTCAGGGAGGCTGAAAGAACTGTAGGGGCCCGGCAGGAGAACAAACTCTGACTTTCTGCACCACCACCACCAAAACCTAAATAATAAAACCGCCAGCATCCCCGTGTCTGTCTGGAAGACTTGATTGTGTTTCGTAGAGGCCATGGCACGCCTCAAAGCTGCATACTGATGCCACACACGGATGGATCTCATTAAGGTTACCGAGGCCAGGAGAGGGAAGACGCCACAGACGGAGGGAGGGAGCAAGAGAAGGAAAAAGAATGAGACACTTTCCTTCAGAAACAAATGCTGCTCTTATTTCTCGAACGCTGCGAACATCATTAGCTACTCCTAACCACCCACTGCCTCGCTTTCAGTCTCGCCTGCTTCCTTTTTTTCCCTGTTTTAATCCTTTTTGGTTTACCCCCTCAAGGTGCAGCTGAATCAGAAAGTTGTGTTTCCTCGGCTAACTTTTCTCCAGCCCCCCCCCTCCGTTTCTCCTCGACACTGTCAGGGATAGTGATGCTATTGTTTAGCCTGATGCATCGTTTCCTACAGCTGCAACGTTCCTCTTAAATGAACATTAGAGAGACCTGACCCCTCCCCATTACATTACAAGTGTCCCCCCCCCTCCGCCGCCCCTACGAGCCACTGTGCCTCCCCACGCTGCCAGTGTAGTCCCTGTCGCCACTGCTGGGCCTGATTAAAATCCCAGCATGTTGTTTTTTTCTGCTTTGAGCGGTACTTTTATTGCATCCACAACGAGAAATAAACAAGGTGTGCATAAAGAGGAAAGCCGAGGAAGGAAGACAAAACAGGAGGGTGGAATTTATTTTGTATTTAGCCCAGGGAGAAGGCCTGCGTGTATGAGAAACTTTCAGAAAGAGACAAAGAGGGAGTGCAAGAGGAACCCTGTTAGCCCGAGACAAAACAATGTGGCTATATCGGAAAACCAATAACCACTTGGCCTCTCATTTAACAGCTTAACGCCACTTGTAAGGTTAAATGAGAAATATTTAATCTAGTAAAATGAGAGGCATCTATACAAAGCCATCCACCTGCAGTGTCATTTTGTAGCTCTTCAAATGTTTTTTTCCCCTCCAGTAAAAATCATCTCTAATGGCTTCCACCATCTCTAATAGCGACATGCAGGGTACAAACAACCTTGCCTGGAGTAATTAATTTCCTGCACACTGGTGAGAAAATAACCAACTACGTGCCGCAGAGGCTCTGGGCCTTATTGATGGCATCTCCTAGTTTTGCCAATACTGATTCTATTTAACAAGGAAGAGAGAAAAAATGGGAACTGAGTCTGAATCCGCTAATATAGAAGCATTCCCCTTGGACAGGGACCAAGAGAAATATCAGTTCAATGATACTCATACTGGGACTGTAAAAATGCCAATTATATGAGCTATACATAACTGAAGCCATTCTCTGTGAAGCTAAATGAATCAATTTTATTTGGCCAAGAGAGTGTCTATTAGTAAACCACAAAGGATTCTAGCAATCAAGCTAGGTCCTGCTTATGTTGTAGGTTTAACGCTATCATACCTAATGCTGTTTAAGACTGGGGAGACATTTTACTTTTGATGAACACAAGCTAAATGGTGAAACAAACATTTCATAGTGCTCCTGGGGCAATGGCCACATCAATCCAAAATCTTTCCAAGGGCTCCAGCAAAAATATACCTACATCCTGATACCTACTATTGAAAGCAAACGCCTTTGGCCGAGATATTAGTAAATAAACAAGCAAAAAAGGGGAAGGAAATAAATAAATAAATAAATAAAGGTTGAAGGGAAATGAGCAAGATGGCGTGAGTCTCAGAGGACAGATCCACTCTGATTTTTAGTCTTTGAATGCTGCAAATTAAATTCCCCCGTCAAAGCTCTAATCATCCAGAGCAGATGGGGGCTTAGGTTCGGTTTGAGATCCACGGGAATTCTAATGGTTATTGTTTCTGTTTAAATGGAGAGATTATTGCATTTTAATAAGTTCTCTTTGGGAGTTGCTGCAACAATGGAGTGCCATGAATTACTGTAGATAGCTGTTAGTGCGTGCAGGGGGAGAAATCAAGTCGCTAAGTGTGACAAGTTGCCTACCCCCACCCTTCCCGTCCTCACTCCCCTTTTGCCGGGGACGGCTGTGAGTGTATTTACCACCAAATTAAGGAAATACCGTGGGGATAATATTTCCATTCGGCCGAGGGGGAAAAGGAACAGGGCTTGGCTTTGGATTTTCATTAAAATGACACATCTGTTCAGCAATTTCAGCAAAGTAATTCTGCTGAAAGTTTTATCAGCTAATTTTAATTATTCACTCCACTGAGTTGAATACAGGATTCATCATGTTGAATTAATACATTCAACAAGATTTTTTTTTTTTTAAATAGTGGAGAGGGGGGAGGTCGAGGAAAGGAGAAGCAATCAACAAATTGAATTGTCATGCACTGTGGATTAAAATGTGATTCATTAATTACAAAATAGCTATCTCTGGGCTGAGGTTTTAAGGAATTAGATGATGCCAAAATATTTGTGGTGGGGATTAAGCTTAGTCTGGGGCAAAACACTGGCCAAGACCTATGCTATTACACCATGTGACATTTGACACACACACACACACACACACACACACACACACACACACACATACAATTGAACTCAACTCATAGCTACATCCAAAATCATTTAGTGCATTGTGCTAAACTCAGCAATTCACAAGGCCATTTTCAAACCATGCATGCCTTGAGGGGAACCGGGAGAGAAAAAAAATTCTGATGGCCTACAAAGTGATATTTTCTATAATGACTTTCCATCATTGTACTGAGTCGGACCGCCTGAAGGAGAAAGAGAGAGTTTGTGCCATATCCCCAATGTCAAATGCTCTCCATTCCAAAGACTCTTCAAAGAAGACATCTTCTAAGCCATGTTTTTCAACAGACACACACACACACGCACACAGAGAACCATCCATTTAGCAATGTACTGATGTCCGTCTACTGCATGGAAGGGTCTCTCTCTCTCTTCCTCTTTTTCCTCTTCCGCCTGTCTGTTTCTCCGAACAGCGACACATCCCCAAAGACTATCACCTTTCCACACCGTCCCGATGCACATCACTGCACTTGAGAAAATGGAATGCCCAAGCAGGGGACCAAAGATGGTAAAGTGATATCTTTCAGGAACAGCCTTTTGTCACCCCATTTCTCTGTTGCTCGTGGTAAATTGCATACGATATCTCATGGGAGGCCTCCTGGAGTGCGAGGAAGACATGGCGGTAAACTCCTGGGACCAAGCAAGGGCCAGACAAAAACAGCATCATTTCAAATAGACAAGCCAAAGCTGTGTTGAGGAAGTAACCTTGTTTTAACTTCTTAAGACAAAATGGGGGAATTGGCCTCGAAGAGATTTCAGGAGAGATAAGCATGCCTGGGTTTATGCCACTGTCATTAGCACAAGCCAATCCAATTGCCCTACTTTCCCTATCGGGCCAACCAGGAGGATTTGGTAATCGTGGAAAAAAGTGTCCACTAGTGTCCAGCAGGGATTCCTCTACCTCAACCTGTCGACAACCAATCCATCCACACCACGCCACTCCCTCACATGTCATTTTGAACCCACCGCCTCCTACCCTATACCCTCAAGTGCCAAAGCCTGCGAGGAAATTGGATTCCCCAAATTCAATCTCCAGTGACGGAGGGCCACTAGGCCAACCAGTCGTCCTAGGACACTTTAGTGACAGCCGGTGGCCGACCTTTTATTAACCAGTTTAATAACCGAGCCGATGGCGGAGTGGAAACGCTCATGGTGTGCCGAGGAAGCGGCAACAGTCACGGATGTCAGACTATCACCGTGATTGAAAGATTTAAACCCTACTTTTGCATTTCCTCTACAGCACCTACAGTAGCTTGGCCTCCCAACCCAACCCCGAGCCATCCATCTCCACAGCTGAACAGCTGAATCCATCTCCCATATTCTCCAAATCCTCTTGAGGCCTGTACCGGTTATCGAATTTAATAAATAAAAGGGAAGTGGAAATCTGTCTACTCTTCATCTCCGCCACTCTCCGGGGACTTCCTCAAAGCTGCGACATTATCATTTTCCTCGCACCATGCTCCCCTGAGAGCGTGGCACGTTCCTCTACCTCCTACTGGACTGCGGTGAGCACAGCCTTGGGAGCCACTGTCAACCACACACAAGAAGCCAGAGGAAGAAAAGGTGGAAAAAAAAGAAGAGAAAGGCAGCCATTAAAAATGACAGCTGGAGAAATCTGTGTCTGGATGAGGGACAAATATTTAATAGCACCCCCCCCCTCCCCCAACAACTAATGTCGAGAGATATTCAAGATGAAATTGATGATTCACAGCAATTTTTTGGGGGGGGGGGCTCAAATCTTAAATTTTAATCTTTGGTTTTGCCATTTCAAATGTGGTTTGAGGTGTGTGTGACATTATATACAGAGAAGGAACTGCAGAAGCTTCTGGAGTACTTTCAGAGAACTTCCTAGAAATATTCTCATTGAGGAAAGCATTTTCCTCCATGAAATGGCTGACGCTGTGGAGTCAGAGAGAGTAAATGATGTGGAAATTGAAATGGTTCCAGATTGACTTGTGTGAGAGAAGGGGAGCCTAAATGGCTCAGAATAAAGAGGGCTTTTTTAAAAATACATATCTATGCAAAGGGAAAGGGTCTTAACTGTGAAAGAGAAATGTATACGATCTGCGGTAGGCACGCGGGTAAGAGGGTCCCCCTGTGCCAGCCGTGTTGAGCTGTTATTTCACGGATAACAGGGTAAATCTTTGGAGAGAACACCAAAAAGACACTCCCTGTGGGGCTAGCAATGGGAAGAGAGAGAAAGGGAGTGGGGGAGAGGGAATAGACAGAATTTTCCATCTCATAAATTTAATGGATGGCAAATATTCTTTAATGCTTTCATACATAAGGCCCGCTACACAGTGAGTGGCTCAAATTACCAAATCCCTTGAGAAGAAACATACTCCTATTTCCCCGAGGAACATTATAAAGAGAAAGTAATATGCGAATGCATTTAAATTTAAATATGGTTTAACTATCATTCCCTTATCGCACGGACTGAACTCTTTCTCACACAATCTGCTACGCCCACACGGTTGTTCATATTTAAACAATTTGATCTTTCATACAAGTCATGCCCCAAAAGTTAGAACGAGCCACTGACCAAAAAAGTTTAAAAAATAAAAAAACATTGTCGCTAATGTGTTAACCAGCAAAGGTGTGAATGAGGCACGATAAATTAACTTGTCTCGGGAAACATGTTTCGTTGGCTTGCAAACAGCTCTGCAAAGTGACCTTTTCAGTGCATCATAATTAAATTGTACTTCTCTCTAACTGCTTTTAATATGAGTCAAGCCCACCAGAACCACTCCGCTCAGTCCATAATTGGCACTATAAATAAGTGCCTGACAGCCTACCACATGATACTCTCCGTCAGAGTGACCCTCTGACATTGCAGAAAAGCATGAGCTGAATTATAAGCTACTGGCAGTCCATGACAGGTGGTAAAAGGGCCTTGCTTGTCATCGTAAATCTGCACCAGGGCTTTGTGATACACTGCAACAGCTACTGAAGGATGGATGGGAAATTGAGAGGGCAGATACTGGTTATATGGGGGCAGCTGTTTATACACATGCCTGTGAAAAAATATCTGCCTTATCCCTGTTCAACACCAATCCCTTAATTGTTTCCCAGAAAGCGGGCATGTTGGGACGCCAAAAGGCCTCAGCTAGTAATCTGGTACAACGTAAATTGGGATGGGAGGTTACTAACCTGCAATCCAATCCACAGGGATAATTGGACTCAGCCCCCCAATCCAATGAAGTTGCTTCAAGTGCTTGTAATCCAATCAACAGCCATGTCACACAAACAATATACCCCCCACGCCTTGCCCTCCACCTCCTTACTGTCTTCTTGACCCACTTCAGGCGCAGGGAGAGTGCTGCCAGGGTAACTTCAAAAGCCTACCTGGCTCCCCACAGCACCCATTATCTCCTAAGCCACCCCTAACCCGAGCCAGCAAGTGCCACTAAGAGGATTGTTGGAGGAGGAAGCACCACGTCAAGAGGAACCAGGCAATCAGCCCCAAAGAAAATGATCTTACCACTCGGAATGAATCTGCCATGTTGGCAAGCCTGGGTCAGTGAAGAGTGGAAATATGTGTGGGGGGGGGGGGCTTGGAGTGGAGAGACTCTCGCAGAATCAGCAGTCATCAGGGACACACAAAAAAAAAGAGTCTGACTCATTGAGATTCACCTGCTGTAACCACGACAACTGTGGCCATCACCTCCTCAGCGGAAGCCGTAGGTCCAGCAGGGGAAGCTGTTGAGACAACTCCCTTACAGGAGTAGAGTTAATCAGCTAGTGCCATCTCCACTATGCCCCAACCCCCATCCCCATCCCCATCCCCATCCCCATCCCCATCCCCATCCCCATCCCCATCCCCCCATCCCCATCCCCAACCCATCCCCATCCCCATCCCCATTCCCATTCCCATCCCCATCCCCATCCCCAACCCCACCTCCTGCCCCTTGGTCCTTCACTCGCCATGGAGACGATGATCACAGGGCTGTCATGCTCAACAAATACTCCCATTTCTTCTTTTTTCCCTTTTCATTGATCCGCCATCACCATGCAGCTGACTACAAAATAGACAACTCAGGCTATCCTATGAGCAATGTACAGCGATGTACAGTTGTTACAGGGTTTTGGTTGAAAAAAAAAATAACTTGGGGGGAAAAAGAAAAGAAAATAATACTTCTTTGGGGCTGGCAAAAAGCTTAGGCCGCTGGAAGGGAAGGGTGTTGAGTATGTTATCCATTATCAGGATAGGAGCGCTGACATGACCATGTACTACAGCCCAGGGGCTGGCTTACAGTAATATTTTCTCAGGAACACGATAGCCTGTGGAGACTCAGGAATGAGAGAGACCAAAACGCAAATCAATGTCTTCTAAGCCGCGAGCCCTAAAAGGCTCCTTAAAGGAACATTAGCACAGCTAAATGTGTCTGTTTTTCTTTCTTTCCCCTTTTCATCCTCACAGCACACATAAGAGGACCTGAGTGCCCTCAGTGGCGGGTGATCCTCTGAGTGAATAACAGCATGTCATGGTCTCTGTTGACCCGTAAGACCTGCTCAAGTCAAGTCATGCTGAAAGCATGCTCTTCAGGGCGTGGGGGGGCCTCATCCATGTGGGACACATCTGAGAGGCCGCTCGAGGCCAGGTGGGATCACAGCACGGAGCGTCTGAACTCTCCGTGGTCCCGGGATTCGTATCGCTGGGGTTATGTCCGCGTCTGGCCTGCGAGGTGGGATTATCGTTGATCATTTTGGATGGGACAACACGGCCATAGGTGGCTTATGCAACACCAAGACTTCCCCTCATATGGCTCCCTCTTGGTGCCCTCCTAGTGGTGACATTACAGCAGGGAACTGCTATGTTTATGACCTCATGCTCTGTGAAACGAGTGTGGTTGCGGCTGTGGAAGCTGTTAACGATGACATGCTTCAGTGTGGCGCCAGCACTGCATTGGAAAAAGGTCAACCGTGGCTTTAAACCCTTTCTTGCTGGACTAAATCACTGCATGCGTGAAGTGTGTGTTGTAATATCTGACTCTAACATGGATGGCACTGAATTGAGCAGTTTTTGCCATTTTAAAGAGACCCTTTTATTACTGTACTGTAAAGTCAATGACATGGAGTAACTCATTATCTGCCCCACTTGATCAACAATCCTCTTTGTTGCCCAACAAAGTCTTAGTTGATCTGATGAGGAGGAACACAAATTGGCTTAGGCTTAGTTAGGGCAAGGGTTATGTCTATGACTAGGGCTGGGTTTATGTGGGGTAAGCATTGACAGACAGCTGAAAGATTGGACTCTGGATAGAGGTATTTATTAGATTATAGATGATTATCTGATTATTTCTAGTGGAGTGTAGTTGGGAAAACACATACATAATACTGCTAAATTCTCAGAAGAGGCCTTTATATTATCATACCAAATGCAAACCAAAATAGTTCTCACATTTAAGCATGATTTAAGATATTGGTTGTGAGGTTTCAATGGCATACATACATTTACTGGCTCCTCTTAGCCCTTTAGATAGTGCTGAGCTACTGGAAAAGACAAAGGGAAAAAAAGATAAGCGAGTGTGCAGTAATCACTGCTCATTTCCATGTGATCCGCACCAGAGGGTGTAGTGGGGGGGGACACTGTATTACATTGTTCAGTGGGAACCATCTAATTCTAACTTGCACATAACTCCGCCTGAAAATCAATAGCAGAGAAAATCTGCTATCTGCCATTTCAGACAGACTGTGAGAGGGGGGAGTGAGGGAGGAGGAAAGAGAGAGAGAGAGCGAGGGAGGAGGAGGAGAGAGAGAGGGAGAGGGAGGGAGGAGGAGAGAGAGAGAGAGAGAGAGAGAGAGAGAGAGAGAGCGAGGGAGGAGGAGGAGCAGGGGGGAGGGGTTGGGCCCACACTGTAAAACAGACGGGGCCAAAGACAGGCGATACTCTCCCTGGTCCCCGGCAGCTATAATATCCATCCTTGGCGGTTCGCTTGACATTTACTTGCCCTGCTTTCCTCTAGCTCCCGTTCCCTCCTAACTGCAAGCGCTCAAACTCTCAGGGGTCTGTCAAACGGGTGAACAGATAACAAACCTGTCAAGGCAGGTTTAGGCGGAGGATAAATACAAAGCAAGTGCGGGGAGATGATGTGCTTCGGTGTGCACTGTGTGTGTGTGTGTGTGGCTGGGGAGGTGGTGGGGGTGCTAGAGGAGGGTAAGGGGATGACATGAAACGCCGCGGGAGGTAGCTGGCTCTGAGGGAGGATGGCCGAAATGTTACCAGGGAGGGTCTGAATAGACGCAGCCACTCAGGCTGGATAAGGATCTCTCGGCGCCCATTTGAAATAACTGGCTCCTGGTCCTCACCTTCCATTTGACTCATTCTCTTCTGAAGGTGGATCCTGCCGTCACATGGAGCTGTACAAAAGGAGCCTTTCTTCAGGCCAGGCGAACGGGGTCAGGGCGCGACGTGCTGAGTGGGACCGGCAGGGCAGCCAGGAGAGCTTGGGGGTGGGTGGGGGTGGGGGTAGACGGTTGTATGGGGGTGGGGGGAGGCCAAAGGGGCTCTCTTTAAGCTCCTGATAACATTCACGGAGATGGCCTCCCTTGGGGGGAGTGCTGAAATGTCATGGCTCCTCTGCCACAAGAGGTGATTTCCATGGAAGGCAAAAGGACAAGGAGGAGCAGAAAAGGGAGCCCGGTCAAAGAGCCGTCTGTGAGCTGCTACACCGTAATGGCCACTTTTAGCATATCAGCCCGCCAAAGACCAGACTCTGCTTTCAGGTCATATTTCCATTTAATGAACAGGGACAGGAATAGAATCCAGAAGGAACAAGAGAATTCCTGTCAGACGTATTGCCAAGGTATCCATTCATAACCTGAATATTGATCAAATCTAAAATACACTCACACACACACACTTGTACGTGCACACACACACACACACACACACACACACACACACACACACACACACACACACACACACACACACACACACACACACACACACACACACACACACACACACACACACACACACACACAAATGTGCACTCTACCCCTCTCTGATTGTATATCTTTCTCTCCATGGACAAATGCCAAAATAAAATAAAAAATGCTCCCTGCCAATCAACATAAACAAAAAGCGACAGTGGCACCGGCCGACCATTTTTTCCCTGTCACTTTCTCTCTCTCACTGGCCTTTCACACATCATATCTCAGGTGTCATTTTAATGCTCACTTAACACGCACTGACATGTTTTTCAATCTCGGATCCACCCAGGAGATCGGCTAGTCTGTTGCATTTATGCAAATGCAGGCTGTTTACTGCTCCGCTCTGCCCGGAGCTGCTTAGCGCTGGGATTCGGCTATTTCAAGGTCATCAATTATTCATGCCGTCAATACTATCGACCGGGAGTGTTACATAAACAAATTATGGTGGTACTTAAACACATGGCTGTGACTGAGGGGAAGGCCTCGCGGAGGGAAAATGTGCGAGAAATGAGCTTCTGTGCCACTGAGTCGCTGACATTGGGAAAAGTGTCTAAATGACCTCTATTTGTGCAGGCCTCTTTGTGTGCACCACGTCAAGTGTCCCCATTCGAGAAGAGAATGACAAAAATGTCCTCTGCACAGACTAAAAATCTGTTACCTGAAGCAGCGGGGCCTACCTTTTTTTAATTACTTTTTAAACTAAAACGTCAATATGTCAGACTGCTCAAACACAACATTTCAAGATGTAAGAAATTATGTTTTTTTTTTGTGACAGGACAAAATGTGGAAAAAAAGGTTAAATAATTTCAGTCACTGTAGCAAAACAATATATGATAACATTGGTTAGCTTAGCCACCTTTTTGAGATAGCTGCATTAAATTGCTGGCAGACACATTTGAGATGCCTTGGAGCATGTGCTGGGCAGTATCTCCTACCCTCTCCCTCTTTTCAATTATTAAAATGGCGTGTCGGTCTGGCTGTGGTCGAGCCTCAGCGAAGGGAGTGAGAACTGCCTGCCTACCTGCCTGCTTCCCTGCCTGGAATATCCTTTGAGCTCCTGTGTGTACCGGCCAAAACCAATAACCAGAATTTAATTCACAGCTCACAGTGGTGGAAAAAATAATAATGTGAGAGGATGGAAATCGACACACACAGGAAAAAAATTCTAAACATAACCCAAAAACACAGACCCCCCCCCCCTCCCTTCTCCAATAAGCCCTCCTACATCTTTGGCATTAAAACAAGGCAGTCGTGCTAACGGGGGTTGGGGGGTGAGTAGTGTGTGTGTGGGGGGTGTAGAAATGAGAATACAAAGGCCTGTGTTCTCATTTCAGTGTGAAGGCCCCACCAGGACCGCTGAAACTTGCTTGATTTCCCCAGTCCAATTATATTGCGGTGCAGGATCCTTCCAGAATAGCAACGAGACGCCGGGGGAACGCCGCCTGCCTAAGCGCGCCGTGCCTAATGGAGTCCCTGAAGTTGACTCCATTTCATTGCTCCTAACTAATGGGCTGTGATGTTTTCCCAAACTGACTGCGGCTCGGCCCCCTGGAAGCTAATCTAGTCGGCGTGGTGGAGGGACTACGACGACACCTCCCCCTCACCCCCCACCCCCCCCAGCCCCTCAGTCACTCCCCTCTGACTCTCGTCCTCCCCTTGCATAATTCACCGACATCATAAAAGCATAGCTAATCACTACATTATGTCCTGAGGAGAAAAAAAAATGGGAAAAAGGCAGCCTTTTTGCTCTTCTTTGGTGTCCTTTCTCCGCCATCCGCTCGTTTCGCTCGGCCTCCTCCTGATAACCCCCCTCCGCTACTTGTGCCCTTCTCTTGCTCATTAGTGTAGCTGGATGACCGCTGATGGCCATCGACCAACCCCCCACCCTCACCCCTCCTCATGCCAGCTCTCGCAGGCGTGCCAGCCTAGCCTGCTGTGGGACATTTAGAGGGCCTTAATTTCACTGGGCATGAGAGAGCGACTAGGGGAGGGGGGAAATACACACACACACACACACACACACACACACACACACACACACACACACACAAACACACACACACACACACACACACACACACACACACTCAAACACATACACTCAGTCAGACACAAACAAAGATGGTGGCCATGAGGAGTTCAATGGTTCTCCAGTGGCCGTGCGAGTCCAAAAGGCAGGAATGGGGAGAAATGGCAAGATATAAATCAAGTGTGATGGGTCCCCCTCCAGTCATATTGCAGGCACAGAAACCCCCTCCAGATGGCCTTAGGACAGGCCAGTGACATCACTGGCAGAGTGTGCAAGTGTGTGTGTGTGTGTGTGTGTGTGTGTGTGTGTGTGTGTGTGTGTGTGTGTGTGTGTGTGTGTGTGTGTGTGTGTGTGTGTGTGTGTGTGTGTGTGTGTGCTCTTTATGTGAGTCAATGCGATCGGGCAAAATATTAAATGGTGTGCGTAATATATATTAAAAAAAAAAGATTAAAGGGCTTTTAGAGAGATTTTCTGCATTAAGGATTTCCTTTGCCATCAAATTCAGTTCAGAAGTTTAAATGAGTCATCCTCTCAGTATCCATATAATTGCCACTTATTATTTCATAGAAATTGATTTAGGAACAATTTTCTGACATAAAATTGCCACTTACGGCACTGAAGGAAAGAATAAAGTGCGAGTTTAAAATTTGCAATTATGTCTGTGAGGTTCAAAGTCAGGAGACAGTCAGAGCTGGTTATAGATACTGTAACGCACTGTTTAATGCAGAGAAATGTAATTAAATGATGTGAACTGCAATAAAGCAGAATAATTCCCCAAAAATGTAATTCCACATGAAGAACGTGTTTAATTTAATCTGTGCCCTGCTTCTCAGCATTACTCATCTAGTCACACAATAAATGTATCGCATCAAGCCTAAAGGGGGGTGGGGGGCGTTGGGCGGGGGATGGGGGGTTTGCTTTTTAGGTGGCGACGTAGAGGTTAATTATTCTCCTAATTACCTCTGGAAACGTCAAACATTTGTTTTTCCCCCCTAATTGACAAGAAAATTAACTGAACTGCATTAGTCAGTGAGGGTTGCTCTCGAAGCCATTGTACAATGCTTAGGAGCATCTCTTCATCTGCAATATGTAAAAAGCAATTATGCAGCACTGTTAGTCTGTAGTGGCTTTTAAGTCATAATAAACCTGCACGGTAAATTCATTCCAGATAAGAGGCAAGCGGTGTTATTATGGGATGTATGTGCCAGCCCTTATGGCAGCTCTTGAAAGAACACAAAAACAGCAAAGCCACGTTCATCCCACCCACATCCAAACAGCAGCAGCAGCGGCAACACAGCGGCCACGGCGAGGCCACTTCCATCAGCAAATCCGCAAGATAATCGATACCAATCCCATCCAGCACGATATTATGGCGTGCCAGTGTGCACTGTCATTACAGAAGAGCACTTAACAAAGCGTTACTGGCCTGACAGGACTGCTGACACATGTTGTGTAGCTCCCCCTCCGACCTCTTCCCTCCCTGACCACCTGCCTTTTTACCCAGAATGCCCTGCAGTGATTATTGCACCTTGGCCCCTCAGGGGCAGAAGGTCTCCATTCCTCCAATGTGTTGATCTAATTTACTAAGGAGATGAGGCCCTAATTGGATGAGGCCTGGCTACAGAGGACACGGCCTAGACAGGCTAGGTGGCTAATTCCTCTCCTCATGACCCAAAATGACAGTGGCAGTTGAGGGGTTAATCCTATCCAATCCCTGGCACTCACAACGTCCATCTGGGAAGCAGGAGACTGCTTTTCCCTTTGAACCGGATGGTTTGTTCCAGACTCTCTTCAGAAGCAGGAGTTACAGCAAATTAGAGGAAAATGCCCACTCTTAAATAACACAAAGTAGAAAAACACGTCCACTTGTATTTGTACATTACATGAAGTTTATTTATTTTCACGCATCACGTGATTGGGCCAATAGCTAACTGCTGCTCCAAATCTCCCATAAACAGTTTAAAACAGTGTTGGTGGAGATGTTATTAAACATGATTGCTAGGACAATCTTGATCCAAAATTTGATCCAGGTCACCTGGGATAGAATGAGCGGGGTACTGTATCTCTCTATGGAACATGCCCCCTCGTGGGTTCCCCAGAAGCCATATTCCACTACGCCAGCCATCATTGGCTGTCTGATGTTTGGTTTGAGTTACATACACTCAAGACGTCAGCGAATCAGTCTAGCAAAGCAACCTGTTCTGGGTGGTCTGGTGAGATACCTCACTCATGCTATCAGAGAACCAGGGTTATGTAAAAGTTCTCTTTCAAGCATTCGTTTTGATATCTCACTATGGGATATATTGACTTCCAGAATGCCAGACTAGTCTTAAAAAAAACGATCCGACCCAGTCAATCAGTCGTGCCCAAGTGTAATGCTGTATACACCAGCGTCGGCACAGTGACATCAAGTTTATAAAATCTATCAAAGGTAATTGGGTTTGCCCAACAAGCTGCCAGGCATACATCGTCTAAGGGAAAACCCTTAAATAAAGCCCATGAAGCAGACATTCCCTGAATGGAGTGCATACGTCAACCAGCTGGGGGTTGTAACCGTCATTGGTTGTAATGGTCCTGTCCTGTTTTCAGGACATATTTCAGGCTAAAATGCCATGGTAATGTGTTCATTTTATGCTGGTTATATGTTTGACCATGCATTCCTGTTGCATTCAATCTCTAAAGCCATATGTTGTACATTGCAAACTACATCGCAATGAACCCCGTTGTATTTTCAAGTGTGTTGGAACTGGTTGTAAGCAGGTGTTTTTTGGACATGCAGCATTAAAGTCTCACTTCTATCGCCACCATAATAGCACTTTGCCAGTTGCTCAGGATACTAAAATGCAGTTTGACTTTGTGAGCACCAGTGTGACAGCGTCAGATAGTCGGTTGCTCACCTAAAGGGGACATAGTAGAGGGACGTACTGTAAACTGCAGAGTGAGACGATGCAACACTATGCAAAGTCTTCATTTACCTCCTATCTGAGTAGAAAACAGACATTCTTCTGTAAAAGTGATTTGTGGCTCATTCAAAGATACAAATTCTGAATGTCCTTCTACAAGTGAGTATAGCGTCACTACCATACAGGAAACTGCCAGTGTGTCAGATACTGAAGACACTGTTGGGGACATGTCTAATTTCAGTGACTTGTATCACAGAAATGTATATATGTTTTAAAAACAATTACAGGGACATTAGTTATTCCAGCATCTACTTTACAGAAAGTTGTTGAAGAAATTCAGAACATACAGTAGTCGGGACAGACATATACTCTGAAAAGATTAAACTTGCTTCTAAAAGATTTGTCAGTATCGGATGAACTCGTCTTAAGCTGGTCTTATACCAGAATACATTTGAGATGGAGAACCCTTTGGGAATTTGGCTGTCTACTTCGGAGTACTAAATTTGCTGACTTGAATGTACTGGCGGAAAAAGGTATACCAATGGCTGAACAACGATGAAACTGCTTTACTGCATTGCTTCTGCATATACTGTCTAATTTCTCTGACCCAAATGTGCCAGGTGTTCAAGTAATAAAGTTGAGAAGAGTGTTCCTCAAAACACTTTGTAAAACTTAATAATCACTGAGCAGAGTATAGGTACAAAGCCAATGAAATGCAATAGCCTCTAACCAAAAGTGCAAATATAGCATTATTTACAGATAAATGCAAGAGTGTAAGTACTGGATCTTTCTTGCCATTATTACCTTTCCAGGTAAGATATGTAAGTCTAGAGAAAGAAAATGATTAAATTGTAAAATAAAACAAACAAAAATCCTTATTCTTTTTCTTTCCTCGTGTGTAAGGGCACTGAGACCTGCTGCTGCCCGGAAGTTCTCCTCCCTTCAACACGGACCTGCTTCTGCATTCATTTAGGACATCTATGGTGAGTGATTCCACACAAACAGGTTTTCTATCATACACACTTTCAGTAAATATTTACTTTTGTGTCGTGGTATATACAGTACTGTGCACATTTAGAAATGTGTCTACCAGTAGATATTAAGTAATGCTGTTTCTACCACAGCTGAGTGTTGCTTATGTCTGCCTATGGACTGTGGCAGGAGGCAGGGCATCCCTGCTAATTCTATTCAAGCAAATTGTTTAACTCAAAGTGCCACCTTAATGTGTAGCTTAGCTATCTGAAGCCAATTCAGTTTCATTACTCTTAACCATTAAGCTGAAGTATCATATTGAGTACTGATGTATTTATATATATTTTTTTGTTAAATAAGCATGCTTTAATTCTCAGGATCAGGACTTAATTTTAAGGACTTTTTGATCATTAAAATATTAAATAAAACTTTTACCTTGTATGTTTTTAAGTCATTATGTTTTGAGTGATATACAGTATATGCCAAGCACAGTTGAGAGTTTTTTACTGATGAGTATTGGTTGTGCTATTTATGTTGAATATATTAAGACTTTAGATTACAGATTTCATAGACAGTGTAACCCGATTAGCTAACCCAATTAACAGTGAGCCACTTGTGTTTTAATGGCAACACTTTTTTTTCATATATCTTAGAAGTTATAAAACTTTATTTATATAGTATTTTCATGGTAATTACATGGCAAAACAGTGTTTCTTACTATGGTAAATACGTATACTTGTACAGTAAAATATAGAATCAACTCCATTAGAATTAACTCCAACTTAAACCGTAAAACCAGCAGTAGACAAGACAGGCAGACAAGCTACTGTTTGCTGATAAGCTTGTTTGAGAGGCTACTGTTTGGAGACAGACTAGCCAAGCTATTGTTTGGTGACAGGCTAGCCACGTCCAAACCAAATACTCTTTGAAGATAAAGGAAGAGTTTGGCAACCAAGTTGTCAGCTCGCTCTGTGAACAGTTTATCCACCTAGCCTCGACACCTGTCTTAGAGCAAGCCTCTGGGGGTGAGAAGAGCTTTTAGACTGATTTCATGATGTTACGTTGAGAATATATAAGAGAGGAGGAAGTACATCCTCATACCTCTGTTGGAATGGAATACTGTATGCCGTAATGGAATATGGCTTCTAGGGAGGGGAAGTGTCCCATAGGGAGATAGAGAACCCACTTCAAAACAAATGTGTTAACAATTTTCTTTCCAGGTAAAGGTAAGAGTCTTTTGCTACTCCAGGCCAGGAATCACTTAGAGGTTTAATCAGTGAGGGCCCAGGTGTTTGTGCTTTTCAGGCTGTTGTCGTGACTGACCTCCATACTAGTTTGCTTCTCCCTGCCAGCAGATCTTAACCCGACTACTGACATGAGTTGATAAGGTTACAGTTCAAACCTGTAATGCAATTGTGACATAATTATGTAATTGACTTATGGCTAATTGGCCTTAAATAAACCCATTAGTGAGCCATTCCCACACTATTCTGGGGCATCAGGTTATTTAGGTTCAGATCAGTGTGGATCAGAGGCAAGTGTGATGTATTTCTGGTGTGTTGGGCTGGTTATCGAGATAAAAAAATCTGCTGACGATGGGGAGAGACCTTTACAATAAAATGAGATGCCAATGCGTGAGTGACAGAGTGAGTAAAAAATAGACTGGGGCATGTTATTGATGTGGAACAAATATCCAACGAGAGGGGTGTTGGTGCATTCACCTGCTGTGTTTGACAGGAGATTGTTGCTATTCTGTTAAAGATGTCTCATGTGGATTAACCTGCCAGATGATTATTTCCCCCCATTTTCTTGGGTCTGAAACCCGTTGGATGAGATTTGAGTTGTATCTCATCAGGGATGAACGCACCACCACTGACCACTCTAATTCTCTTAATGCCCCATAAATGAAATGAGATGTGCTATCAGCTAGGACCAGACCGGGTGTGGTATCATCTCCAGATGGACACAGAATAGAATAGCAAATTCCACTAAAACATTAAATATGCATTACCTGAGCACACACACTCCTCACTTAATCATATTCAATGATTTCAAAGCTCTAATTTGAATTATATTTCAGATTGAAAACCAACAAAAAACAATGTGTGAAACTAATTGATGGGATCTGCACCTAGAGGTAATTGTAGGTCAAACAAACAAACAAGATTGACTTAGACAGCAAACAAGATTTACATTGTGGTTGTTACTGAAGAAAAAGAAAGATTATTGTCAAAGACTTTCTTATAATATATGAAAAAATATGGAGAAAAGGAGAAAGAAAGGAAAAGGAAGAATGTAGCTATTTTCTAGGTACCTAAAGTGTATCTTTCCAGTATGTATACAGTATATTGCAAGAAATATAGCAAATAAAGAAATCCATGTTGTTTGTGTGAATTACAGGTTGGTGCATAGGACACAAACATGGAAGGATAACAGGCTTGTGCACAGACAGTGCCTTAAAGTAACATTATCAGGTAAAAGCAAGCAGATGTTGTGATTTCTTTGATCTTTTTCATGGTACTCAGGGTGTACTTGGGCCATTTTGAGAGAAACAGAAGAGCAAAGTAGAGTTGATTAAACAGCTAGATTTCATGCAGAGATTTCAGCACTCATGGCATGCACTACAACAATGCTCAAACTGGAATATGCACCAAAGGCACACAAAATATGTAATACGCTATAACGAGTTTTACTGATGGATTCAGTAACATCCTAGGTGAAATTATACGACAGCATGGAACTGACTTTTGACTATACTGTGCATGTAATTTATTTGTGCACGTAATGTATTTGTTGTTAAACACTTTGAGCTGCATTATTTTGCATGAAAGGTGCTATATAAATAAAGTTTATTATCATTATTATTATTTCAATAACAATAACATTGCAATCAATCTACTATGGGACCAGGAAATAACATGGTCACGTCAGACTGAAGCATGTAAGATCATGCACTTCACATAGACATTAAACAATCCTGAGAGAAATATTGGGACATCAGTGGATGCAAACGTTAACGTCGAATAAACTGCGGTTAATACACGGATGTGGTCAACACACAGGTTTGTTTTATGAAATGACATCAAATATTATAAAGCGGTTCATAAACGGTGTGGTTAATAGTTGGGAAGATACGGCACTACAAGTGTAGAAAACAGTCTAAATGGCACAATGCATCTTTAAGAGTGGACCCTGCCAAGCAGGGGCTGATTAAGCCACTCTCAGAGAGCTAGGCGAAATGAGGAAAGCTGGCAGGAGGCCGCAGGAGGAAGATGTACTCATGTGTCATAAAGACTGCACCGCTGCAGCCATCCAATGGATTCCTGGGGTCTGACATTGAGATTGCACATGGATAAGTGTGCCTTAAAACCACATCCCCTGACAAGAGGAGAGAGAGTAAGACTGAGCGAGGAAGAAGAAGAAGAAGAAAAAAACATTTCTCATAACAGCATCTATTTACTGGAATGGCCTATCTCTCCCACGGGGGCCAGAAACAAATGAAAATGTTATTTCTCTACTCATGAACTCCTGCCTCCTCTGTCCGCTTTTTCACTGCTGGCAATTTCATTCTCCTTCCAAATTTGACTTAAACCCATGACTTGGGGGAAATAATGTCTCCGGAATAATCTTCTGAAACTATAATTCCAGGGGCTTGTTATTTCTTTTTTGTTTTTCTTTTATCATTACTTTTTTTTTCATTTTGTTCTCGGGCTGTTGCCTTGCAGTTTAAAGGGTGGGTAGGAAGGGGGAGTTGTGGCAGCTTCTGAAATAGACTGGATGTGACGTTCACAGCCTCCCACATAATGTCTGTCAGAGGAGGAGAGCCGGAATGAGACAGTACTTGCCCTGTGCCAAGAACGGGCGGAGACCAAATTCAGACTGACAGCTTTGTAAAACGGAGTGTGTGTGTGCGGGGGGGGGGCACACACAGCTCCAACACTGGAAACGCATG
>NC_045159.1:8667434-8704934 GCF_900700415.2 Clupea harengus | reverse complement strand
TGTTTTCTCTGGCTTATAGCCTGACTCTAAGTGCATCCCCACCAAGGCATTGTGATTGAAGGACATGCTCCTGCCAGGCAAGTCCCACAGGGGGCCAAAGCTACAGTCGTCTACGTGAGGGGCTTTGTGTTTGTGTGTGTGTGTGTGTGTGTGTGTGTGTGTGTGTGTGTGTGTGTGTGTGTGTGTGTGTGTGTGTGTGATAGGCATAGAAAAAGAGACATTCTTATGAAGTTTTCATATTGGCAGAGAATGTTTATCAGGGTTTCTTATGTGCACACACACACACACACACACACACACACACACACACACACACACACACACACACACACACACACACACACACACACACACACACACACACACACACACACACACACACACACACACACTCTCTTTCTCTCTCTCCCTCTCTCTCTTCCTCTCTCTAACACACAGACACATGCACACATGCACACACACACGTATACCTCCTACCCACACTGCACTCTTATTGCTATGGCAACCAGGGCTCTGTCTTTCTCCTTGGGGACTGCATAGTGTGTTAAATCAGAATGAGACCTTTGTCAAGAGTCCTCCAGGCTCCAATAATTCAATGTACCCTAAAGAAATGACTGTACACACACACGCACACGCACACGCACACGGACACGCACACACACACGCACACGATGAAAGGCTGAACTCTCTCAATTCAGCGTAAAAATTTGAGTGAAGAAGACAGATTATTCCACTAAACACTGTAAACAATTAAGACAAAGACAAAGGGGATTTCACAGTGAAATCAGTGCATTTCCTCTCCGTGCTCCGACCGATGGGGCTCAGCGTTCTTTATGTGTAAAAGCCCCCTGAAGCACAATCAGTTGGCAGGAGTACAGCCGTGCTGCTAGCACATTGTAATAGAGGACTTGAGCAGAAGCCCACTCTGGCTGCCATTTATTTTTTTGGACAACAATCAATATCTGCACATTGTATTCAAAGACAGCCAATTACATCAAACGCCATTGATAGCTGTGAGACACCATTACAGAGAGATTTTGCTGAATTTTGACCATACATTATTATTTTTCATTCATGTGCAACACCACTGTTCAGATTTGATAGAGCTAAAATAACCACTTAAGAGATAATTGTAGAGTTTGTACAAGCTTGAACAAGGACAAGCCAGCATATACTTTCTTTCAGCATGTAACTACATGAGTTCTTGCTGTTACCTTGTTGTAAGTAGATGGATAATCTATTTTATCACCCATATTCTTCTAATCACATTTTAGTTCCTTTCTAATTTAAACTGGGTATAAAATTTATATCTGTGTCTGCCCCAAATTGCATTGACAAAATTAACAAATAAAGTATAATTCATCAGATGTCCCTAGAATAATACGAGACTGTCTGTAACAAACTCCAAAAAGCTAGCTAAAACAGCTTCCACTGGACATAACCAACCGAGTATGATGTTCATCAGTGCTGTGTAAGACGTCAGTTGTTGAGGAGCAGGATCACTCTGCAGTGCCAGAGGAGAGGCTAGTGAGGCTGGCGTCTGGGTCCCCTGACGGACAGCTAGCTGTGGGGAAATGACAGCCCAGTGGAGGCCAGCCATAATGCAGCCCGACCGCTCTGACACCACGTGTCACAAGCTGTTCCCCCAACGCCTCCCTCCGGTTGCCTGAGAGACCGAGCCCCACAGGAAGAGGGAAAATGTGTTCGCTCAGCCATTGGGAAGTGCTAATGAGGACCCCACAGCACCTACGGCGCAGCCTGTAGCTGGCCGATTAATGTGCCTGATTAAAAAGACAATGGGGACACGACTTGAGACATCCTCCCTCTCGGGCTGCGTCGCTGCGCGGTATCTGATGGAAATCATGTGAGCAGGGATGACAAAGCACAAAGGGTGCTCACGTATTTTTAAATCAGCTTTGGGAGCCCTCTTCAGAATGGAGTAAGATATAGTGAGATCAGACGACTCTGGGCCTGATAGCAGCTAGGCTGCAGTGACAGGCACGAGCCAAGACAGAGAAACAGCAGCTGTATGTGAAGTCTGAACTACTCCGTTTCATTACGAATTTAATGAAAAATGTAGAAATGCCAATCCCTTTTTCTCTCACCTCAGACTGACAAACAGACGCACAATTAGCATGTATCAATTCAGAGAGCTGTGGTAAAGGCTTGGCTATTTCTGGATGACAGTGGGTTTCACTTATCTTATGTAAATCCTCTTCCAAGTTACTGACAAGCATAGTTTTGTAGTGTCCTTTTTGGCCTATATAATCCAGACCATATAATCCAGTTCTTCAGTGTTCCAGTCTCCCTCCCTCTACACACTGAGCTTAAATGGCTCAGCCCTACGCTATCAGATCCATGCAGCCACAATCATACCAAGATAATGAACCAATTACAGGTAAAGCATTTCTGCCTCCCTATCTAAATACCCATCTCTAATAAGGAACATCTCAAATTAGGATGGAGATTGGGAGTCTAGGAGAGAGAAAGGAAGAGAGGGGAGAGACAGAGGAAAGAGGAAACAGGAGAGAGAGGGGGGGTGGGGGGTGCATGCAGGCTAATTGACGCAAGCAATTACAACTTTCATGTCCAGGCAAATTGGTCTGCGTATTTTTGCTTGTAGGGGACAGTGACCTCATTACTACTAATGTGTCAAAAAATAACCACACAATTTGCATAGAGAGGTTTAGATGCACATAGCACCAAAGAGGCATAAGAGACATAAGATTCGCTGGAAACAAATCACAGAACTGGTGTGTAATGATAATGGTTAAGATAGTACGAGAGAACGTAATTGTGAGACAGTAATTATGGCCTCTGAAAATATCCTGACATATTAAAAATAACTGAAATAATAACCGTAATCTTCCATATTATCTGACACACATTTTAAGTAGCCGGTTATACTAGCATGGTTGGAGTTGGGCACCTGCAGGATTTTCTTTCATGGTACACATACTCAAGTGAGTTGTGCCACCATCAGGGGCGTAAATATAGACAGTGCAGGTAGTTCGGTCTACCAAATCATGCCTTTCATCAGTGTTTTTAAGAATGCTTCAGCACTTTGACCGTCTGTTTACGCTACCGCATGTCAGAGCGATATCCATGTTTCTGATGGCTTTCTCTTTGACCTGTCTACTTTCCCAATACAATAGCCGAAGTAACTAATTTGACCGTAAAATCCACCAGATTGTTGGTAAAATATATATACGCCTAATGGTGTGTGTGTGTGCCTCATAATTAGTAACTAGCGTGCACTAGGGCCGGTCATTATAGCTTGCACTGGGGCCCATCGTAACTACCTTACGCCACTGGCCACCATAGTGTGTGCCACGCAGTTATTTTTCATCAAACGTAGAGAAACCATCTACTAAAGTGAATGAGAGCACCTTGAGCATGGGCCAGTGTGACAAAGACTGCGCTACTCTGAAAAGTAACAGTGCTGGTCCTAAAAGTAACAGGATTGATGGTAGCAGAGTTAAGGGTTTTAAGCTAATTTGTTCATTACTAGCTAAATAGATACAGTCATAGGAACACAAGCTGTGTACTTTAAAAGGTTATATATTTATGTACACAATCCTGTTTATCATGTCACTTCTAGAGTATACCATTATTTTGCCAGTGTTTTCTTTATGAGGGTGACATGGTTGATTTGAATTCAAGAGACAAGGGCAAACTGAAACAGTTAATAACAAAAGCGCAACACAGCAGTGAGAATACTTTACACAATTTGTAAATGTGAAAATTTGAACACGCTGCTGATATCCTACAAATTAAAAGTCCTGCTGAAGTAGATAATAGCGAGGGACAGGCCAAAAAAAACCTCTTCTGCATACAAGTGATTTTAATTATTTAAAACAATATGTTCTTAACTTAATTTAGATTTAATATTATGGAGGGAAGACATAGTAATACTATGTTTTAAATATATATATACAGACACAAACATACACACACACAAAATATTACTTTATGATGACACCAAACACCAGGTGTGAAAACTATAAATACATCAGCAAATGCTCGGTTGATGTACTAGATGGCTTCTAAAGCTGTGAACTGTGTTACTTCCTGACCATGTCCCCAAGAAGACTCCTGTGACCAGGGGCAGCCATTGCCCTTTTACACAACAGCTGAGCAGGAACCCATCAGTCAACAGCCCCACACCCTAGCCCAAGCTAGCGCCTAATGAGCAGACAATACTACATAAATGGCAGAGGAGACGCTAGTGAATTAGCCATCACAGCTGGGCTTTTGCTCATGCCTTCAGAGCTCTGTTTATTTACTGTCGTTTCTTATCTCCTTATCTGAGGAGAATTCATTATCTTTCCTCGTGTCTCTCATCAGTCTGTCGGTGGGGCCGCATCAGGTTTGACTGGCGGCTGCTGACACTGAACGCTCTGGGGGCTCAACATATCTGTCATCTCTCGCTCTTGCACACACACGCGCACACCCACACACACACACACACACACACACACACACACACACACACACACACACACACACACACACACACACACACACACACACACACACACACATCCACCCACCCACACACACACACACACACACACACACACACACACACAAACACACAAACACACAAACACACATCCACCCACACACACACAAACACACACACAGAATGTGGATCCTCTGGAAAAAAAAACGTCAGAAAACCTAATGTGCTGTTTACTCGAATCCAGAGTCCCCATAATTGCCAATTTATTTGATAGGCAGCCGGGTAATGATGGCATTTCACCCCTGCCGCAGAGACTAAACGCCATGTGCATGATTCATCCACTCCACACCCCAACCACCCACCCCCAGCCTTCTCCTTCCCTGTCACCCACCACGCCTACCCCCCACCCCACCCCACATCCTCCTTCTGCCCGACTTCGAGTCACCCAGCCTGGGGTGAGAGAAAGCGCTGCCACCCCTGCCTTCAAAAGAACCCTGGGAAAGGGGGGACCCGGGGGCTTCAGTGCACACGTGTAGCAAGCGGGGCCAATTTAGCCAGGTTTGGGGGTTAGGGGCAGATCTGAGGAGAACTGATGTGTGATTTGTCGGCCTAATGAGGTGGCAGGAAGGAGGGAGGAAAAAGCAAGGGAGAGAAAGAAGGGAGGAAGAGAGAAGAGAGGCAAGAAAGTAGAGGGAGAGGATAGATGGCAGAAGAAGAGAAAAGAGACAAAGGAGGGATATAGAGAGAGGAGCACCTCTGGCACCACTGACGAAAAGGTGTGTGTGTGTGTGTGGGGGGGGGGTTAGGGAGGAGGGGTAACTGTTTCATCTGCCGCAAGGTCAGGGGTCACAGGCAAAATGGAGGCCTTCATCAGCAAACATCATTATCTCACGGCCAGCCGCCTAATGAATGGCCTGGATCACTCAACGGCACTTCTACACTCACTTTGATGGGCTTGTAAAAATCTGTTTTTGTGTGTGTGTGTGTGTGTGTGTGTGTGGAGAAAGCAAATTGTCTGCATGTGAAACTGTATCTGTGTGGGTGCTCTAAAGGTGTGTCCTGATTCATGACAGCATTTTAAATATTTACTGTGGCAACATCAAATGTATGCAGAGCCACATATGCTTGCGTCAAATGGACCTCAAAAGACAATATTAAACTTTGGCAAATGAGAGACACATTAAGAAGGTACAAAACTATATACAACTTTCTTCCCTATGCTTTCTTCTTTCATGTGTTTGCACGCCATCTTTCTCTCTCTCTCTCTCTCTCTCTCTCTCTAGCACAAGAATGCTGGCTCTCACCTCATGTGATGTGTGAAGTGAGTTTTCACAGTGCAGCCAGAAGGAGACTCACTGTGTTGGCCTGAGGACCTGCAACGGGCCCCACTTAAAGTGTGACTCTGAAGAGACATGTCAGAAGAAAGAAGGCGAAAAAAGAAGGGTGGAGAATGGGAATAAAAAAACTGCTCCTAAAACAGCCAAGCTTTCAACAACTCTCCATTAGAGCCTCAAGGGCCTCTGCTGGAAACGTCTGTGGCAGATCAACTCCCCCCCCACCCCCCTTACGATGGCAAGCGTTAAAAAGCATAGTGGGGTTGGGAGGAAAACGAGGGTGGAGATGGAGGGGTTCCTTCAGTGAGATCAGTAGCTTTTAAAAGCCAGACCAAATCTCCGAGAGCACAAAGTTTGCCGAAAACATTTTTCCATTCTGTATGTTTTTCTATGTATGAAAGGGGGAGAAAGCAAAGGGGAGTAATTGAGTGATCCGGAGTGATACTTATACAGTTGGATGACAAACACGAGGACTCGACACATTGTTTGCACATTTGCATGAGGCAGTATTTCTGGGCTGGATGCCACTACTCTTCAATGACCTAAGCCTTGGATGCCATACAGTCAGAGACAGAGAGAGAGAGACAGAGAGAGAGAGATGGAGAGAGAAAGAGAGAGACAGAGAGAGAGAGAGAGAGAGAGAGAGAGAGAGAGAGAGAGAGAGAGAGAGAAAGAGAGATGGATAATGGGTGGCCCCTCTGGGATGTGTTACAGTGTCTCCAGCGGCACTGGGCCGAGCTGTTAAAAAGAAAAGTGATGATCTTTCATCCGTGCATTATCTGAAGTGGAGCCGTTTTGGCTGCCGCGATATGTAATCTGACTGCGATTAGGAGGGGGGGAGGGGGGGAGGGGGGTTAGGACTTTTTAAAATGGGCCAGATCAGATGTCAAAGAGAGGATATGAGACACTCATTCGCTTTTGCCTGCAGGGTTGTTCGGCTTTCTGAAGAAACAGGAAAAAAAAAATAGCAAAAACCATTAGGCTTCAACCCCTTTGCCCTGCACCGTGGCTGAGCTGAGCTGCAGACTAACATTACATCAGAAGTTTCAGATTTATGGTTGTCAGAAAAGACCTAAGTGTGTGAGTTTAACACAGACTGTTAAATTCATGGTGATTTACTCAATAAGCTACAGTAGTATTACTGTACGTTGTCTATCACTATTTTGGCAGGAGACAGATAAGCGCAGCAAATGAGCGGTGTGATCAGTCATCCTGAACATACATCTGCAGCAGCTCACCTGCCTCCCCCCCCCTACCTCTCTCCCTCCTACCGCCCGCTCTATCTCTCTCTCTCTGGGTCTCACAGCAGTATGACGAGCACCAGCAGGTATCATTTCAATTTCTGATGTCAACATCAAATTACTTATTTCATTTCATGCCTGGCCAAGCGTCCTATAGCTACACGCAGGAGCCGTTTCGCCCCGTTCGTTCCGCCCTGTCTTTTCCCATGACTTGGCTCACTCTCCGACTGACAGCTCTAATTACGGCCGATACCTGATAGCTCTGCTGATGGCCTCGGCGGTAGAAATCATAAAAACAGCACTAAAAGAGACGCCAAGGACGGAGAGGCAGGGCCAAATTCACCTTGACATTCAGCCCCAATCGGTAAGCAGATTAGCGAGCTTGGCGGGTACAGGGGAACCAATAAGACTTCCAGGAAGCTGTTATGCAAACCTCAATGACAGTTCAATAGAATGACAAAGGCAGTGCATAGTGCACTGTATGTCATTTACTTATTGCCGCCAAATCCTTTACAACGAAGCAGAGGTGAAAGTATAATATACTCTTTTTTCAACCACTCATCAACTCTTTAACACAGTTGCCGTACTGACTGACTACAGTATCACAATGGCTAGCTGAGTGAAGAATCAGTGGACCAAACAAGAAAATAGAGAGAGAAGAAAGAAAATTTCGCTGACGATACTGCAAAAAAAAAAAAAAAACGATGGGATGTTTTTCAATTTGTCACCTAAAATGCTTCCTGGTTTCGGAGGGAAACACGGGGGTGTGGACAGCTCCGATAGCACTATTCATTTGAGAGGTGTGCCAAGAGCAACAGGCAGAGATGTTTGTCATGCTGCTTTGTCACGCAGGGAGACATTGTTCCTCTATGGCCCTCTGCCATGACAGATAGGGAGATGATGCACACCTTCCCAACTGCCATTTTAACCTCTCTTTAGGTCACCATGCAGAAGTATAACATGGACAAAAAGCTTGTCCACACCATAGAACAACTGTACAACAACGGTTCCACAACGATTCGGAGAATGGTTTTGAACTGCAGTTGGGTTGTGTCATGGCTGCTTGCTATCCTCTGACACTTTTCAACAGCTTCCTAGTGAAAACGATGACAGAAGCGCCGCAAAACCACACACGAACTGTAAGCATCGGAGGCCGCAACAACACCGACATCCATTTTGTGGCCGACCTCAACGGGCTGGTAGAAGAACTGAAAGACCTAGTGTAAGGCTTGCATAAATAATCTTCCAAATATGGTATGGAAATCAGCACTGAGAAAAACATGATGATGATGATGATGATAAACTGCAATGATGATAAACGGGTCCTCAAGGTATCACAACACAAGGAACTAATCATGGAGAACCAAAGCCCGAAAACCGTGCTGCAGTTCATCTAAGCTCAGTCTCATGAATGAAATATTCATCACAAGCTTCCTCTACACATGTGACACATGGATACTCACAGCTGAGCAAGAAAAGAAAATTCAGGCCATGGAAATGTGATCCTGGGCATCAGCTACAAAGACCTTGTGACAATGAAGCAGTGTGAAAGATTATAATACAGCACATAGGGGTCGTATGAAGAACTCCTGGCAATAGACAGAAGAAGGAAATTTCAATGGCACGGCCACATCACAAGATCAGGGTTGGCAGAGACCATTCTCCAGGACACAGTGCAGGGAACAAGAAGAAGAGACGGGCAAAAGGAGTAATGGGTGGATAACAGCAGAGAATGGACTGGGGCCAACTTCATCACAACACAAGCCCAGGCTAAGAACCGTCAGAAATGGAGAGAGCTGTGCGTCTAATGGGGTTCGACGATCCAAAAGATTATGAGACTTGTAGTCCACTGCTGGCTCAGGGATGGATAATTGCCATTTACAAATTTTAGTAGGGGGTCAACAGCCCCTACTACCAACCTTAGTGGTGATTTTGTACTGGATTATCTATCAGTTCTTCAGACAAGGGGAACTTGAATTAGGTGCAACTGATATTTCTGCTTACTGATCTTAAACAAGAAATAGGAGTAAAAAGCCTGCGGAATCTCTCTTTGTGTACACAGAAGTAAAGCAAAAAATTGTTAAGGGGGGAAGCGTAAAATAATGACCTTATCATCAGCCAATGTCAAGGTTGAACATAACAGTACACATCTGTTATAAATTGCCTTCAACATTATTCATCTACTTTGACCAATGTGTTCTTCTCAAACTTTGGCAAGTTTGTTAGCTGTTGTTGTTGGGAAATTATGGTGCTTTGGTGGAATGTATTGTGTGTACAGACAGAACCATGTGGGAACAGATACATCAATGTGAAGCGCTCACTTAGCTCTTCTAGTTCTTCGTCATCTTCTTGTAAGTGCTAATTGGATGTTTATGGAGATACCACAGAACAAAGGCTCCGCCAGGAGAAAACTGTGCCGTGCTTAGGTGAGCTCTTACCTGTTTGATGTTCCGTTACTGATCTCTGTTTTCCTTTTCTTGAAAGGTAAACACACGTGTCTATTGGTTTATAGCTGGTGAAAGAGTGCATGCGGATGCAGATGCGGATATGGATTTTATGAGTGAGAAGTGCTGTTTATGCATGTTAAGTGCACACACACACACACACACACACACACAAACACTCACACACACACACACACACACACACACACACACACACACACACACATATATATATATATTATTTTCTTCCTGTTAAATAACTAAAGTGGTTTCTTATTTTCATCCCAGTATGTTACTTCAGTGACTTGTCTCTGAGGCAATATGTTGAAAAAATTCAACAGCATGGTCTCTAAGGTAATATTAGATGTCATACAAACATCTGAAGTACAGTGCAAAGATGTTTGGACATTTTGACAAGTAAATAAAATGCTTTTCCCTTGATCTTTGGCAAATCCACAAAAAATGTAAATCAGACAGACTTGCATGTGATTGGTCTAAGACAGCAACAAAGACCCTATTTCATAAAATAGGTAACTCACTCACCTTGCAGCGGGCGTGTTAGCTGACTGGGCAAATTATGCCTAATCTCATGATATTGGTGTTTCAAGCAAGTGTATACTTTTGTTTAACAATGTTCCAATTATGTAAGCCTCTTCACAACAAAGAACAGTTTAAAAGATTTTGGCAGCATGTGTGAACTATGCAATATTATATAACAACTCTGTTATAACTGGGCTATATCTAAATATATGGTTTCAGATTTTTGTGAAAAAACTATTTGTTTTCAGCTGTTGTCAATGTCCAAATAGAAACTTTCTATTTGACTGTAATTCAGGCCATGTATGAGTGTCTGTATTTGTTGTATCTGACAGGTTGTAGGCCTACAGGTTGAAGATCTGTTTGGGGGTGTTATGGGATTGTGTAAAGTGAAACAGCATTTGATGTTGTATATAGTATTATACGTGTTTTGATCCCGTGTCTCCGTACTCTACATGTTGTCACTGTGTTGTGGCTGTGTGTTGGCTGAAGACTGG
The DNA here is from genome assembly GCF_900700415.2 of Clupea harengus. Classification (NCBI taxonomy): domain Eukaryota; kingdom Metazoa; phylum Chordata; class Actinopteri; order Clupeiformes; family Clupeidae; genus Clupea; species Clupea harengus. The sequence goes on along the minus strand of NC_045159.1, from coordinate 8,694,416 downwards.
GGTCACTCTTAGGTCACTTACGTCTGTGAGTCTGTCTCTGGAGCTGCTCCTGATGGATGGCTTGGACTGGCCGCTGATGCTCTCGCTGTCGCTGTCCTTACAGTTGTTCTGCCCTGTCTTCAGCTGGACGAGAGAAGGAAACAGAGACCAGAGGAGATCAGAAGGAGGAAAGAGGAACCACCACAGAGGATTATAATGACCACCGGAGAGTTAATATCACAAGGATGACATGATGGGGTCACCGCTACCATAGCGTTGCTGATATGACTGCAAACACACTCACACACACCTGCGTGCACACCTGAATATACACACAAACACATGTCCAACCAAACACATACAAAAACTCATACACACACCTTTTCATACACCTGTGTCCACACAAACATACGCATACTAACATATCAACAAGAAACCACTGTCATCACTTGAGATGTGTCTGCTGTTCTCCCGGAAAAGGGAGCAAAAGCCTGTCTGCTATGTCTCCATTTTGCTATGTCTCTGTTTTGCTGTTAGCCAGTTCTAGGCCTGTGTTATTTATTTGTGCTATGTACAGGGATGCAAACACATGTATGGTCAAAAAAGAAAGAGGTAATTGAAGCCCTCGCCCCGCGGCAAATATCCATATACTTACATTGCCACCAACCCCCGACATCCCCGGCCCACCCCTATAGGCACATAGAGTAAAATGAAATTCTGAAAATTCTTCTTCCTGGCCACCTCCTGCAACGTATGCAGGGCCTTCCGTCTGGCTGCATTCATTTTCTTAACATGTTTGAGACGTGTCTGCCTCTCTTTGGCCAGAGCAGTAGTCTTGGCCTTCTCTGTACTTTCACATGTAGCACTGCAGCCATACTCCAAGCTGGATATTTCCCCAAACTCATGACATGGGCCCACCACTTCACAATGCAGTCCCCCCAGGATTTCGCGGTCCTTTTTTGTGATAGTTGCGGCCTAAAATTTCTGATTTCGCGGGAGCTTTTCCAAAAAGTTGCGGTATTTTTTAGGTGTTTGTTGCGATCCAATTGCGGGAGCAAGTGGAAGTTGCGATAGAGTTGCGAATTTCCCTTTTTGTAATTACAATTGAGTTATTTGTTGAACAAACATTCATTAAGGAACAAACCCATTGAGAAATGGTCTTCTAAATAACCTCACCAACATGCCAAACAAAAGATTAACGGGACTACAAAAATGTAGCCAAATAGGCTGTTCTGCCCTCTGCTTATTCAGGTCAGCAAATGTATATTGCTTGTAATGTTGTTATGGAAACGAAATTGGACTTTTACTTTGACATCATTTAAATGTTCGTCTTGTGGGAAAGGCAACAGCTGTTAGACAGTTATCTAGAAACATAGCTAGTTATGCTATGTTATGCTAAACATGTAGCGGGAACAGTACATAGGCTTTACTTATCCACAAGGAAGTGCACCTTTTGGTATTACAAAAGGACCACCAGTAAGACTGAATAAAACGTTATGAATATCTCAGCCTTCACATATAACGAAAAAAAAAACAGCCTGTGTCACTGATCTGTCTGGTCTTCTGACGTCCTGCCTGGATTTTCTGCCGTTCTCATTCTATGCTTATCAATCGGTTTTGCTATCCTTGTTGATTTATTTTAACTGTATAGGTGTTTATGTAGTTCAAGTTCATATATTAATTTAAAGTTGTCCAATTTCAAGTAACCCATTCTTCAACATTATCTGCTACCTTATCTTCAAACAGAAAGTAACGTTAAATCTCAATTGCAACAGCTTTCGACGATTTGGGAAATAATTGCTGCTGATTTGCTTAATTCTTATTTACTTGTTTGGTGGAGGCTGTCGGCGGGGAAAACGTATTTCCTAAAGAATCCGTGTTGAAACCGGATATCGTCACTTTACTCCGGTCTCTGGTTGGATAAAACTTGTCACATGTCCTGAACAGAAATGGACAAGGACCTTTGATTTATTCTTTAGGAACCATGTCGATGCCTGACTTTTAATGTTGTGTCACGTTAATATTAATAGCGATTGAATTACACTTGTAATCGCTAGCGGTAAATAAACGTTAATAACTTGAATGAATGATTAAGGATATATGTTACACATCACAAACACATGTAATCGATGTTTTTTTGTGTGATAATTAGGTAATAGGTAAGCTAAAAATTACAGTATCTTACGCGAGCTAATTTACCTAGCTAGCTAGCTAGCAATTGAATTACACTTGTTGGTGTAAGCGTTAGCAGCATGGGTCAATTCATATCAGCATGCTAACGTTATACTTATTAGCAGCGAGGCTAGCTAGCTACTATTTGTTCCAATAGATTGTTGGTCTAAGCGTTAGCAGCAACCTAACAATAATGGAAAGCTTCAGTTAAGACCTACAATACTCTGCAACATTGGTGTACCACATGAACAACTAACCGAGTCAATGTAGAGATATAAAAAGTCGTGTAGATAGCTTTATTCACATAAGCCGTATAACTTCACAAAAATAATAATAATTTAAAGAAAACCGATCGTTTGAATGTCAGGCGATCAACACAACTTCTCAACTAAAAAGTAAAGGTCCTAATCAAACGGAGTAAAGTGACGACTTCCGGTTTCAACACGGATTCTTTAGGAAATATGTTTTCCCCGCCGACAGAGGCAATCCAGAATTACTGTTGATAAAATTATAATCAGACCCCCCCCCCCCTTAAAAAAACTCTCCGGATCTGCACGATTCACACAAGTCACCCAAACTGACTTGAAAAAAGCGGGAGGCGCCGAAAAGCGCGCTGTTTGCATCCCTGTATGTAGCGGTTTCTGTTTGAACCCAAACTGAAACATTTCTCCACCAACATCAAAAGCCACCTGCTCCTTCCCTCCAGATGCTCTGACTCATGCAGTGGGCAGAGACATCCAGCAGGTTTCCTCTCACAGAAGCAGGGAGCAATACAAAAACAAGAAAAACAGTGTGAGCGTGTGTGTGTGTGTGTGTGTGTGGGGGGGGGGTTCTGCAACGCTGCTACCAAAAACATCTGAACCCACTAAAAAAAACCTCTCCCCAACGACGTCTGTCTGACTCCCAGGAGCTCAGGCGACCGCCCTCACCCGGGGGATGGCGATTTATGTCCGGGTTGGGCTCTCGCTCTCGTTGTCTTTTCTAGGTGAGCCCAACGCCTGCACCACCGCTGCTGCCGCCACCAAAGCCTTGCAGGCTCCATTTCAAAGCACATAAAAAGGCTGGGTTTTTATGGGGAGGACTGGAGCGGGACTGTAAACGGCAGGAATGGCACCTAATAGAAAAAGCAGAGGACGGCGAGGATCACTCCGGGGCCATTTACTGGCGCTAAAGCATTACATCTCTCTCGTTTTTCTCCCGCACTCGTTCTTTTTGGCCGCCATTCCAGTCTGCTATGCTTGTGCGCATGCTAAAAGGGGGTTTTAATGTCAGAAAACAATGAAGAAAAAGAAAAACCACAAGTACATTTCCATAGTCAAAGACCAGGTCAGGTCTCAGAGGAGAGATGCAAACATATCCTGCTGTCTTGAGATATTTTAGTCTTACTACATCCTGACAGTGAATAGTGAAAAACCACACCACTATTATTTCTTCACTTCACACAAATCTATTTCACAACAGTTTTGTGTACTTGGGGTATAGGTGTACTTCCTCTATGAATCCAGTACCTATGCCTTATAAAAAAATTGATGGAGGAGGAGAAAAATGTGACTAGGGGGAAAGGAAGAAGGGTCCCTCCAGTAAGGCACATACGGTATACAACAGAATTGAGTACACCCTGTGCAATATCCCTTACATTTCAAATGATTCAAAATTGATTCACCTTATAGTAATTGCATCACTTCAAGTTGAACAGTAGGGTATTTGTTGTTATGTAAAATTAAAAGTTCACATTTTAGATTTTACTATATTAAAAAGACAGGCCTCACAGTAGGAACTCAATGCAACAAAATTCAGTACACCTTTCATTACTGAGATTCAATCTTTTTTTCAATACTGTCACAGCCTGGAATCCAATCTCCAGACTGGCAAGCTGACTTCCTACCAACTGAGTTACCAGATGAAGGTGTAAACTCAAGTGCAGACACGGCTCAGTACAGTTATAGAGTTGAAGTTTATTCCAGGCAAAAGTCACAACAATCAAATCACAGTTGAATCCAGCAGTTCAGGGCCAGGAAACAAAGCAGCTCATAATCAATCCGCCAAGGGCAATCCAAAACAGTAATCCAGGGGAAAAGCAGAGTCACAGATAACAGATTCCAAAAAACATGAACAACAAGGAACAAGGCTTAGGTCTGGACTTGATTCAAACACATAGAAATCTACAAAGACTAAGCAAAGAACATGGCAGGACATTTGGTTTAAATACACATAGACAAAAGGCTTGAACGACTTAATCTGGCACTGCACAGTGCTGACTTAACGTGATGCATGCTGGATTTAACACTATGCATGCTGGTTAGAAGTTTTGTGCGAGTTTCACCAGCGCTGTGGAACATCACCTTGCCATATCAAATTTAAACCTTGTGGGAGCAAGGTGGCTGCCATTTTTGAAGTCAGGCACTGCAGTTGCTCTTTATCAACTACACGAGCTAGAACACACCCCTCAATGAAGTCAGAAGTCAGCCATGACAAACATGACGTGTGTTCCATATGCTAGAATGTGTGAATAGTTTTAAAATTTCAGAAATACGTGGATCTGATATGTGATTTCTGCAACAGTGGCACTAAAGCCTTTTCCTTTGTTACAAGATGACACAATCTCGTAACACAATCCTTATTGCCCACCTAGCTGACCAATCAGAGCACACTGGGCTAATCAGGAGGCGAGGCTTAAAGACACGGGAGCTCTAACACGCATTTCAGACAGACGGCGAATAGAGATGTACAGTATGCTCAAATAATGTGGTTTTGGAATACTGAAGAATGCAAATCTATTTTAGTAGACCCCAAAAATTTAATTATGAACATTGAAAATGGGTCCTCTTTAAAATACCCCACAGGTGTTCTATTGGATTCCAAGTCAGGTGACATACTTGGCCAGGTCATGGTTTTTACCTTTTTCTTCTTTAGAAACTCTTGTCTGATTTTGGCATTGTGCTTTGGATTGTTATAATGCCAGAATATTCCTCTTCTGCCTAGCTTCTGGACACAAGGAGCCATTTTGTCGGCCAGTATTTTGGTAAATCCACAGGTATTCTTAGAAATTCTTAGGCAACTTAGAAAGAATGCAATCATTAAGAGGTGTTACTGTACAATTTGCAATCATTTGACATTTAAGTGATATTGCACAGGGGTACACTCACTTCTGTTGTCTGCTGTAATTAAAATGAAACTGCTCCCTCTCTGAGGCCATTAGCCAAGTGAAAGAGACCATCTCCTTTGGGAGTATTTTGGCACATTTAGAAGAAAAGGAGAGCCAATGATAAGGGCTTCGCCAAAAAAAGACATGAGACATGGAGGACAAAAGGGGGTCATGCAAGATACAACTCAAGAGAGAATCGAAGAAATAGAGGAAGACTGAGCTGGAGGTAGAGAGAGAAAGAGAGAGAAAGAGAGAGACAGCGCTGCGGGGGAGATGGAGGGGATGCTGTGATAGAGGAAACACCCCAGAGAAGGAGCTCCTCAGAGTGATAGCACTAATTACCTCAGACAGAGCCCTCTTTAAACAGATCCCTCTTTAAGCGAAAACCACGAGAAGATTTGCCAGCATTCCCTCAAAGCACCGCCTCCCACTGCGGATACTCCACATTACACATTCAGTAAGGAATAACACAGAGACAACTCTATCAGTGTGAAAACACTCTACACACACACACACACACACACACACACACACACACACACACACACACACACACACACACACACTTCCCTGTTGACCTATAATCTTAATTAACTAATTTGGGCTGATAGTGGTCTTAGGTGGACTCAATCCAGTTACAGAAGGTGGCCTATTTCATAGTGTATCCATGCCAACACAGCACAGCCCTATAGCCATAGCCTGGAGGCTAATGCTAAGATAACAACATCATTGGACAAAATAACTAATCACTACACTTAACCCTCATAATGCAGTATCATACCATTACTATACTCCATAATGCAATGCAAATTGATATATAGATACCTGCTGAGGTATTTTAAAAGGACTGTAATATATCAGCAATGTCTCCCAAATATTCCATCATCTGCTCCTGGTATACAAGCCTAACTGATCATTTCACAGCCATTGATTTCTATATGCATCAAGAAAGCATGTAATCTGAACCGGCGTCTAAAAGCTTCACGTGGATGGCACTCATAACCCCTTAGCACACACAAAATCAGACAGCCCGCTAGATTGGGGGCTGCACGGCACAGCAAATGGGAAGTGAATTAATGTTACGCAAATGTCAGACGAGATGAGGAAAATAAAAAGATACCGCCTCAACCCCCGCTAAGCATTACTGACTTGGCTGATCAGAAAAATAACAGAGTGTGTGAAATCCACTTTGTATTCAGGCACGGTCGGGGCAGCTCACACGGTCCTTTCGGAGACACGTCTCTCTCTGAAAAGCAATCCAATATAGACTAAATCATCTTTCATGGGTGCTGAGGGGCCTGCCCCCCGCTCCACTCCCATTTGCCAAAGCATCCCTCAGCTTGTTCTGTTTAATTTCTCTTAAAGCCCCTTAAATAGTTTCAGAGCCTTTCGATGGCTCTCTTTTGTGAAGCGCGAGATATTTCTCTTTTTATATCCCCTCTGATTAATGGACACGCTAAAGCGCGAGGTGAAACAAAGAGACGCTAGTGGTCATAATAAATTACCGTCATAAAAAAAAAAAAACGAACAAGGGGAAGAAACTCGGACCGAGATTGGTTGGCTCCGTCGGGGGATAAATCAGACAGATAAAGCAGTCGTGTAAAAACTTTGACTCGCTCTCTAGAGCAATCACTCAAGCAGGCAGCAACCTCAGATGCTGATTCTTCATTACGAATGCAATATCTCACATCATTTCCCTAACTACAGCCACACAGCCACACTGGCCTGGAGACCACAACAATTACTGTAATAACATGAGTTCATGATTGTAATTAGTACCACGAGTGTGTGTGTGTGTGTGTGTGTGCGTGTGTGTGTGTGTGTGTTTGTATATTTTCTCTAGCAAGCTTGTGTAATAGTAATTGCGCCGACTTAGACTATACCGGGAGGAAACCTGCGACACCTTGGCTGAACTCCCTCCTGAAGACCCATATGACAACATGTGAGTGAGGCATCCACCCCAACCGAGAGAGATGGCAAACAGATGGTTTTAATATTCCAGCGGCTAATTTCACCTCAATTAAAAACACAGCAAGACATTAGCATCTAATGAAACATTTAAACTACCAGTAAGTGCATCTGCCATCAATTGTGGCACAGTAAGGTCTTGTTTTCCCCCCAATCTGTTCTGTGTTAGGGGAGAATTCTTCCCCCCCCCCTCCCGACTGGATTTATTGAAGTATAGAATTAACAACTGTTTTCAATAAGCAGTCAGCATGATTCTCTGGCAGCGAGCAGCCTAAACCTCCGCGCTATTGAAGATTAATTTATGCCGCCACAGCTTTGATGTGAAGCACTTGGTCTTTATTTTCCTTCTTCTTCTTCTTCTTCTTCTTCTTCTTCTTCTTCTTCTTCTTCTTCTTCTTCTTGTTCTCCCTCCCCTCCCGTCTCTCTTTGTTTTCCTGCTGCCTTTTTTGTTACTTATAAGTCAAACAGACCTGTTCTGGTTTAACCCTCGCTGCTAGATGGTGGCAGAAAAGTCCCGGAGGGCCGTTTTATGGTTGTGCCGGGTTTGCTGTGTTTTTTTTCCCCCCGCTTTTTTTTTTACAATGCAGTAATCACATAGCACTTTATGAACATCAGACACAGACCCACTGGAAAGGAGAAAAAGGGGTTGCTGAAGGAGACCGAGAGAGAGCGAGAGAAAAGAAGAAAAAAAATAACAGTCTCAGCACAGCGCTGCTTTGGACTGGGTATCAAAGATGGTCGTAATGTTTTCCATTTTGCAGAGCGGGGGGGAATAAAGTGAGATAGCCCACCGCTGCCATTTTAATTCACTGCGCCTTTTACGGCCCGTACATAATGCAGTCCACAGATATGCTTCCCCATTCAGATTTATGGCCTTTTTACACAAACACTCTCAGCTAAGCCCCTGTTGCCTATTAGAGGGAATGCACTAGCTGTACACAAGCTAAACTCTGCTTTATGGCGACTGCACTTCAAAAGCACCTCACACTTCCAAATAGCTTTCATACAGCTTTGGTAACAGCTGAGGTCTGGGAGAAGTCCACTGTTCCCAAACTGGAATGACTGGGTCCACATAATGGGCCATTACCAAACACATAAACACACCACATCAATTAAGAATAATAGTGGCACATTAAGAGAGCTTATGAGCAGTAAAGGTGAAGAATTTGGCAAGACATGAAGCTAAGAAAAAAAAAGTCCCATTCAGGTATCCAGACCTCAACACAAAGAAGAAACGCTGCTATTTCAATCCAACACGGTTCTCCTGAACAGTGGAGTCAGTATGGAAACAAGGGGTAGGGGAGGGCGTCACTTAAAATGCTTTCTATGCATGTCTGGGCCTTTTAAAAAATGGCCTTTGAAGGTTTTACAAGATTATTGTTAACACATGTAGTCAATTATTTTCTCTGCCCACTTACTGAAAAGTGCTTGCCGGTGTTATGGTGGAATTTTACGAGTCTGCTGACCTATTCCCATGGGCTATGCTAACAACGGCATGCAATCAAACACAAAAGTAACATGCTTATGTTTTGTGTCGCACAAACGTCCTTTTAAGTGCACACTGTATGCTAGTTTTCTGCTCCAAAACACCAGTCAAAAGAGGAACAGACATAAAAAAGAAACACACACACACACACACACACACACACACACACACACACACACACACACACACATACACAAGGTTTTGCTTGCAACGACAGCCTCCGGGACTCTGTTGCTCCTGATTTCCCCTTAGTTACGCACAACAGCAGCTGCAGAACTTGGCAGTGATAAAAAAAACCTGGAACAATTTAGCGGCATTTATTGTTCTTCTGTGGTGTTTCAGAACAGCTAACCTGTCCTCCAAGGATCCAAATGAGGGGGGGAGAATCCCACAAGGGCCACAATGAAAAAGGATCTCATTTACCTAAAAGCACTTATAAATTTTTAATTTGCTTTAACAAGTAAATTAACAAGTCCCTCATTCAGTGAAGTTTTATGGCTGCTTGCCACCGAGGGACTACCATGAAAGTTTTATAGATAATCCACTCGCCTGCTAGGCCGCTTATAATAAATTGTCTGTTTCCTTCTGCACTGTCAAATCCCCTGGTTTTCACCGACAACTCCTTAAATACCTTCTCTCTGCTATATTCTGAGCCCGGGCTGCTCTCTGTATAAAGAGTATTTAAATGCCTGAGCAGACACCAGGCTAAAGAGGTGGAATAATCTCCTTACCCGTGTGACCAAAGTAATCATCAGTCTAACACTAATGCCATACTCTCAAGGTTTTAAGCAGAAATGTAATTGAAGGCCTTAAATAAAATCTACGCAATGTAAAAAAAGGTCTTTCACGGGTCCTTCAAACAGAGTTGTGAGTAAGTGCTCAAAATTGATGAACTACATATCTCATCAGCACCGCGTCTGCGAGGAGGACCCCAAAGGGTCCACCAAGGACACGGCCGACATTGTGGCAGAGAGCAGCAGTTGGAAACTGTTGGTCGCGGTTAAAGTGTGCCGAGCGCCGGCCGACGAGAATGCTGTGTGACAGGGGAGTGCAGGGGCCGTCATGTGCGATCGGGCGGTGCGGGGAGTCCTCCGTCATCGTTCGGACAGCTGCTGCGTCGCGTGGACCGACTCGGCTGGCCCCACCGTGACCCCCTGCATGCCTTTAAGGGCTGCGCGGGGCCCTAACAGCCACAGACAGTCGGCCCGCGCCGGGCCCCGATGGAAACTAACAGCACGTCAGCGAGAATCAGGCCTCGAGGTCGGACAAAAAGGCTCTGCATGTGTATTTTTATTCCAGTTTTTATTCTTTATATTTTTCTCTCTCTCTCTCTGTGTGTGTGTGTGTGTGTGTGTGTGTGTGTTGTGTTCAGTGTGCAGTTAGGAGATTAGGCGCAGACAAAAGGGTTGGTTGAAAAACGATAACCTCCACACCCTCTTCCTCCTCTGTGTCGTTTTGTTTTCAGTGCCTTTGACATGTATATTCGCCACCCCCGAACTGCCCCCCCCTCCCCCCCCCCCCCCCCCCCTGCCCCCAACCCCCAAAAACCCAGGGGTCCGCCGGTGACAGCGTCGCCTAAATGTCACCCACAGTTTGGCAGCTTTCATCAGCGTCTCCCGTTACCTCAGGTGCCTCCATCGCCATGGAAACGCTCCATTTCACTCACCTCTCCGCAGTCATTATGCTCGAGTGACGGTGTGACCTCTGCTGACCTTGTCAGACAATATCACAGCGGTGGCGGGAAAAAGCCTGTGCCCCTGCAACCCCTACCACCCCCACCCCCAACACACACACACACACACACACACACACACACCAGGGCTACAGATTAAAAACCATTATGCTCTCTCTGCCCTGCCCCCCCCCCCCACACTCCTTTATTCTCTCTGTCCAATCCTCTGTATCTGTGTTTTGGAATGCCACACTATCACAAAGCAATGAAGACGCTGAAAGAGCTCTCAACAGCAACCCACCCCTGAGGGCAAATGAGCCCAGAGGACTGGGTGAATGGAGGAGAGGAAGAGCAGTGTGTGTGTGTTTGTGTGTGTGTGTGTGTGTGTGTGTGTGTGTGTTTGTGTGTGTGTGTGTGTGTGTGTGTGTGTGTGTGTGGGGAGGGGGGGGGGGGTGCACTGTCTGGAGCTCCACACTGAAGCCTGAGAGCTGTGTTTCAGCCGTGCTCACTGCTTCATGGCACAGGCCAAGCCTGAGGCCACTGCTCCACTGAGATACAACCCTCTGATATACGATGACATTACAGACAAATCAATATGCTTTTAACAGCCATCCTCTCTTCCCCCGGTCTGCCAGTGTACAGACACACACACACACACACACACACACACACACACACACACACACACACACACACACACACACACACACACACACACACACACACACACACACACACACATACACAAAAGCACACTGACACACAGACACACAGACATACACACATATACAAACACCCACACACACACACACACACACACACACACACACACACACACACACACACACACACACACAAGCACAAACACACACACACACACAATCACAGCCCCCACTGCTCTATTACCAATAGCTCTATAATGCTCCGGTCCTGATGGCTCCTGATGTATGGGGACAATTCCCAGATTTAATAATGAAGTGGAGTGCAGAGCCGAGGAGTGGGCTCTCTATGAGTGACTGGAGACCGGAGCCCTCTCTGATCACATCACTACACCTCGTTATGCTGCCCAGCATGGCAGTAAAAGACAGCCCCCGCCCCATCCCTCTGCAAAATACCTAACACACACTCATGCTGGCACGCATGGTACACACACGCGTACACACACATACGGAAATGCACAACGGACCCACACCGCCATATATCCAAATAAAGAGAAATACGACGTCACTTAGATACAGACTCACACTCACATGCACACGCAAACACTCCCTTACCCTCCCAATCACACAAGCACACAGACATACACACACACAAACACGCGCACACAAAAACACACACACACACACATACACACACACACACACACACACATACACACACACACACACACACTCTCCATTAGCAAAGCTGGCATGGCGATGTGCTTGCTGAGGGTGAGCAGTCCTTCCTCGTCCGACAGCAGCTGGCCAGCGGGTCGAGCGTTGGAAGGCGGCACGGTGCGGCCCCGAGGCTTTAATCTGCCAGGATGGGGTTGGGGGCTGGGGTGGCTGCCGTGCTTATCGCCACATAACTATTCATCAAAAGAAATTTGTCTGCAATTAATTACATTATTCCCCCAGGTCCCCGAGAAGCGGCCACTGAGTCGTTACGGCGCGATCAGCTTTCAGAGAGCGCCATCCTCACTAAGACCCCATCGCCGTGCCAAGTCACATCTCACGGCACAGCACCGCTCCAGCTAAGCCCAATAAAGAAGAGAGAGAAAGACTGAGAGAGAGAGAGAGGGCGGGGGAGATAGAGTGAATGCAAGAGGGGAAGGAAGTGATAGAGAGAGAAAGAGTCAGAAAGGAAAGGAAGGGGGAGAGAGAGAGAGAGATGAAGGGAAAGAGAGGATAGGACAGAAAGAAAGGGAGTGAGGGAGTGAGAGAGAGAGTGGGGAGGGAAAAAAGCCTGCCGTCTCAGATTGCAGGGCTATCATTTCTCTTTTTTATTGCCATTTATTTTCCTCTAGGAATTCACTGCCAGTATATTGGCAGGCCTTCCAGTAGATGGAGGCAATGAAATTTAGCGCGGACACTTAACACCGGGTCAAGCCTTGTGCGCGGCTCATGTGTGGTGGTAATATGATAAACAAATGCTTCCAGTTTGGAAGAGAGGCTTTTTATGTTACAGGAATGGAGTGCTGACCGAGGTAGTCTGTGGAGGACGGAGAACACGAGGGAACAGGAGCTCTTTGATAAACACAGAGCTGATGGCAGAGGAACACACACTCATCCACACACACACACACACACACACACACACACACACACACACACACACACACACAGACAGACACACACACACACACACACACATATACACACACACAGGCACACACACAAACATATGTATACTTATGCTACAATATGCAAGACGTGCTAGATATAGTTGTCGCCTGATCTGAACACAAATATTTCTTTTTCACTCTGTTCCAACCAGGCCATAATTTGACTGACATCCTGAAGGCCACATGAGCAATTGATTAGAGGCGGAGGCTCACCAAGAAACTCCAGGAGGGAATATCTCTGTAAGATTTCCTGGACTGATCAATGACTGATCAATCAGTTAACCCTGTCCATTTTGTCCACGTAAATGAAACAAAAACCTAAGTAGTGCAGATGTATATATGATACATTTACATATGTACATACACAGATAATAATCAGTTGAAAGCCTTTAATGGCACTTCAGGAGCAGGATTTAAAGGTCAGAGGTCAGAGGCATATAGACAGCATAGCCCCAGCATTGTCTGTTAAATAAGGTGGAGGAAATAACAGATAATGAGGATAATAATCAGATAATAATCAGTTAAAAGCCTTTAATGGCACGTCAGGAGCAGGATTTAGCATTGTCTGTTAAATAAGGGGGAGAAAGAGACAGACAGCATTTATTTAAAGCCAGTCAGTCAGACATTGCTGAGGGATGGGTATGCAAGATATAAAAACACTTGTTCATATGATGGGAAATAGCTTTAGACTGACTGAATCAGAAATATGCTGCTTTTACGCATATTATGCTAAACAGAGATAGCTGCCTGCAAAGAATCCAATGGTCTGCATAAGATGTACAGTGCATGGATTATTAAATTGAGAATCACAAATTGTAAAGTGTAATTATTATAACACAGAGAACTCCACAACCACCGTGGACAGAACAGGGCGCGTGCCCTTTCTGTTCGTTTGCTTGAGTGACAGCTCATACAGGAGCCTTGATGTTGACACTGTGTTGAAGGATGCTCCATTTGCACATGGTGATGTTTTGTTTGCTGGACTGCCGTGACTGGCGGGCATAACTGACACATGATGACGGCTGGTCCAGGATCAGGGATGAGTATTGTGTTGCTCTTAATTTAATGGGGCTTCTCTCATGTCCATCTGCTCTTACCAGGCAAATACTATTATTATTTTCCAAAGGACCAAAGACAATACACACGTCCAGATGGGCTCTACTGTTTGCCAATGTCAATCAAATTCATCATATGTCTTAAGCATTGCTGATACGTATATGTTGCATGTAGGTTATTGTTGTTAACAAAATAAATCTGCCCCTACTTCTGCACTAATGATAACAATTTGGAGGTAAGGGAAGGGGAATGCTTCCCGATATCCTTGTGTATGCGCTGTGTCTTAATTCTTTAGAGTAGAAATTTCACCACATTTGTTTACATTCTCCTGGTCCTGAAATAGATATGTAATCAAATCCATCAAAACACTTGACACTGAAATAAGATGCATAGAATGCAGAGGAATACTAGGGAACACCTTTCTCCTTATGTTATCATGCCTTTAGAACCACGTCATTATCCTAAGTTTACGCCCTTTCTCCTTATGTTATCATGCCTTTAGAACCACATCATTATCCTAAGTCTACGGGCTTCTATGATGTGTGTGTGTTCGTTTATCTCAGACCCAAAGGAACAGGATACGTGCAGGTTAGCTCTAGAGAGGCTTGTTTTGGCTGGCCAGGGGTGCTGTCGGCTGAGAGCACATCTCACCTTCCCCGGGCGGGCAGGCAGGCAGGATTAGGACGGCTGGAGGACTCGGTCAGTCGAGGGCTACGGTTGCCTTTTGGCTGGCCGGCCACATGCCTGTCTGGAGCCCCGTTCCACCGCCGCCAATCCTGTTAATAAAAGTCCCTCGTTTGCTGTAACTGCCTTTCTGAAAGCTACCGATCCAATTAGGCGGCCATGAGAGACAAAGAAGCTAAGTCTATCACTACTGTGAGACTTGCTGTACTGTGCTATAATGACCTTTGTCAGGGAGCATTCAGCTAAAACGTATTGCTCTGTTTTGTGATCAGTCGTGAGGAGTGCTCAGTGCCGCTGCTAGCCATTTTGGTGCCCTAAGCATAACTCCTTTATGATGCCCCCCCCCCCCCCCGAGAAAAATCGTTTGTTTCTGCCAGTTTAACATTTTATTAAAACGAAAAAGAACAACTTCCTCAACCCCAAATGAGGGACACTTTCTTCCAGGTGTGCGCGCGCGCCAACAGCTGACCAACAATAATGGAAATCGCAAGGTTTCATTAGCCATACCATAAACCTGTTCATTTCAGTGTAATTTTGGCAAACTACTACTGTACTTGCTTGGATGTATTGTTCATAGTAATAGTCATGACAATTATTACAAGTGTCTCTCAAATTTCATGTTGTTTTCTTGAAATAGCATTAGACCAAGGCTGCCCAATTTGGGGCCGGCGCTCCGATCAGAATCAGAGTCGTAGCATTTTAACCCATTTCGAACAGGGCCTCTGTCTCCTCAGACTGTGTTACTCAGACTGGTGGCAGTTCACTGCCTGGCCAGAGTTTTAACATTGTTTTAGATGAGTCAAGGGGGGGCGCTATTTCCCTCTTGTCAGATCCATAACTTTGCAGCTAAAGTTGTGATTCCTGGTTGCTATGGTTATCTAGCTAAGGAAACTTTTAATAACAAACGATTTAAATGGAAGATTTCCGTTTGCATGAAATGATAGCTAGTTATCTAGCTAATGTTATAGTCTCCTCGATTTAACTTCTACAATTATAATGTGTGCCTGTGACACTTCGTATGAACGAGTTCATATTCATGAGTTCATATTCACACATATTAACACCAGTTCATTATGTGTAAAGAATGCTGATATGAAATATGAAAACAACCAGTAGTCAATGTGCAAGCTTCCAATTTAATCGTGATTTAAGATACTCTATTTGAGTTGGGGCTGTCTGTCCTTCAGTCGAGGCATGATGATCTCTCGCTACAAGTTTCACCTGTTCGTGTTGGCGTAACAAATGCTTGTGGAGTCAAGTGCAGTTGAGAGGCGCTTGTCTCCAGGGCACAGATTACACTTAACTGTTATATTTTTCTCTTTTCACGGATACAAATAAAAAAGGCTGTGATTGGAATACGGGACTGGAGCTGTCCCTGACGGGACAAATCAAAATCACCCATAATATTTCGGGAACACTACTTGCACCTGCGTTATAACATATTTGAGTGTGTTAACATTAGCAATAACGTCAGCTAGTTCGAGGTGTATGCATAGGCTAACCATTAAATTAGCAGCACATTTCCTGTATTTAACAATGATTACACATGGACTTACCTGAAAGTGATGCACGGGCATCATCTCGCAGTTTCTTTCTCTTTCTTTTGTCTGCCCCTGACTCCTGTTGTCTTTTTGAGGCCATTTTCGAAAAGTTGACCTAGCCTACTGTCAAAGTTCGTCAGGCCACTGAGATAGGAAAGGGCACCCACGGCGAGCTTGGGAAGTTGAGTGCGTATTTTTTTGGGGGGTGGGGGGCACCAGCGTAACTTTTTTGGAGAAATTAAACATATATCTTCTTCTGCCTGTTTTGTGATATACATGCCTAAACGGTGCCTAATATTTCTATATGAAATAATATCGGCATTATAATTATTATAACTATCATGATTTTTCAGTTGCCTATTTTTTGGTGCCCCCACAGGAGTGGGTGCCCTACGCACAGCGCGTAGTGCGCGTTATGGGAGCGCCGGCACTGGGAGTGCTAGTAACAGACAGCACCTTTCAAACACCTCTGTGACTGGTGTGAGTGGTACATTTGACCCCAGGTGAAAGGTCAACTACTCCAACTACTGGCTCTTGGCTCAATGTAAGGTTGGAAACACCTGTTAGAGTTAGAGGGCCTCAACAGAATGTTGTATGAAGTTATATGCTGCTGCACAAATAGTAAAAAGTGCTGAAATCAGTGATGGATGGTTCATTGTCAAGAAAACGATTTCTTCCAACTGTGGTCCTTTATGACATTAGAAATCTGGCCTAATTTTTGCACCGATGTAATAAGAGAGAGCAAGTACAAGAGAGCTACAGACAGGTTGAGAGAGAGATAGAGAGGGAGAGATAGAGAGGGAGAGATGGAGAGATAGAGAGAGAGGATGAGAGTGGAAGAGCCACCCGAGCGCCTGTGAGTTATGATGATTTGTACGGCACTAAAAATAGCTACCTGTCACTGGACGGCTGTCAGTGGCTACCTGCGGCTGCCTGCAGGGAACAACTTCCCCACCTGCGACCGCCGCAAATTACAGCCCACAGGGGAGTCGTTACATTTCAGCCCCCACTACACCTCCCCCAGCCCCCCCCCCCCCCCCCCCCCCCCCCCGCCAGCAGCCCACCGTGTTTAAGAGCATAGCTCCTAGCTATTTACGCACAGGCTGAGGAGGGGAGGGTAGAAACATGGCAGGGGTTCGATGTCACTGCCCTACAAGACTTCCTGGGATATATGCCACAACATTTCAACCTTGCGTCAACCCCCTGCATCCCCCCACCCCCACCCCCACACACACAATCCTACGAACCCCACAGTATCGGAGGGCGTACTTCGTGGCTATTTATGTAGGCAGTGATGGAGAATGGTAACACATGGAGGGCTCTGTGCTGCTCTCACTCATGGGGACTTGTGGCTGTCCTGGCAGCCCATGTGCTAGGGGCGCTCTCTCCACCTGTAGTGTGTTTGCGTTGTGGTCTGGGCTCCCTCTCGCAGCCAATAGACTTCCAATCAACCCATAAATCAGCTGCACGCTCTCGTTTAATCTTTTATTTTTTGTTGTTGTTGTTTTTTTTAAACTGGCTGTTTCCCTTTCCCCTTCATCTGCCTTGTGTTGTTCTGCACCCTGCGTCTTTAATGTTTTTTAAAGCGTTCGATGTGAGCATGCAAGAATGTGTGTGTACGTGTATGTGTGTGTGTGTGTGTGAGTGTGTGTGTGTGTGTGTGTGTGTGAGAAAGCGAGTGTGTTTTTGTCTGCTAAATACATCCAGACAATACTGGCCCTCTTCCCCTCTTAGCCTCTCACAGCATTTCAGCGCCTGTTTTTTCTTTCCCCCTCTCTCTCTCTCTCTCTCTCTCTCTCTCTCTCTCTCTCTCTCTCTTTCTCTCTCTTCTTTACAGGCTCTTAAGGCCACAAATGTCAACCACAGGAAGGCAATTATGAGAGTAAAATTACTTCCTCGCTGTTATCAATCCACTCTGTGGGCCAGGGGAACGGTTAAAAGCCACCATGTAATGGGCCACGGTTAGAGTTTTCTCCTGGGCCCCGGCCAAGCCTGCTAACCTTGCTATTAAAGGGCCCGACAAGCTTTGTCAATGCAATCTGCTGAATGCCTTGAGTGACACGCGATCGATACTCCCCTCCCGGGTCATCGGCGGTGACAGGGGCCTAAGTAATAATACAGCCCTGGCCTGCCCGCTCTCTGACTTAAATGCTTCCCCCCCGCCACAATATTTCTTTCTCTTTTTTTTTTTTGTCTCGAGGCCTGTGTGCTAAATTTTGTCGCCGATCGAAAAACGGGAGGAAAGATGGGGAGGGAGAGGTGGTGGAGGGGGAGAAGGGGAGAAGGGGGAGGAGGGAAAGGGATAGGGGAGGGGGGGTGGGGTGGTGGGGAGGTGGGCGGCGGGTACGGATCTGAGGAATTGCTGTGTGTCTGGATTGATGCAGGAGGGTGTGCGTGTGTCGTGGGGGTGGGAGCTTGAGAGGAGAGGGTGGAGTTGGGGGTGGCGCGGGAGAGGATGGGGATGGGTGGGGGCAGTGGAAATGGAGCTCAGATAAATGGAAAATGACTGGCTGCCGAGTTGTAATCTGCCAGCGTCGAGCCCCCTGTAGCAACAAGCCAAATGAAAAAGCACGCTGACAGGCCATAGAGATGGAGGGCCTGCGGTGGATTGCATGGAGGGAGAGAGGGAGAGAGGGAGAAGAGAGGAGAGGAGAGGAGGGAGGGAACGAGACGAGAGTGGGAGGGAGGGAGGGCGAGCTGTGGAGAGTGCGGGGAGAAATTTATGTTTGTTCTCGTGCGCGGAGGTGTCAAGGAGCGGAGAGAAATGTGGCACGCGGTCACAGACAGTAAATAACACATGTATACTTGCTCCCCTGGAACTAACACACACACAAACACACACATGCATGTGCTAGTTCATCTCTTACATGCACACACAGACAGACACAAGCATATAAATAGGGACACAAAACAAACCCACAATGCAGAAAATCCACACACTGACCCACACACCTCATGCATATAGAGATACATAGACCCACACACAAACAGAGATGCAAAGATACACACACAGAGACTGGTACAAGCAGACAGTCAAATACACACACACACACACACACTCTCACATCCAGACAACAGACAAGCACACACATGTACACAACACACAAACACACTGACAAACACCAAGAAGGACAGAAACACGCAGACTACAAAGCACCAACCTAGACATTAGCCACAAACTCACACACACAAACACACACACACACACACACATGCACGCACAGCCAGACACACACACACACACAGCTGTCCTGCTCTCAACCAGCAGGTGGATCACATCCTTCCACCAAACTCCGACACAAGAGCTCCACCTACTGCAAGTGCCTCCCTCCCGCTGCACGCACCGCATGTCTGGATGCTGAGCCCCCAGGAGGCTGTCTCCCACATACAGGGCATACTGAGCCCCCAGGAGGCTGTGTCTCCAACATACAGCACAGGAATGTCACTGACTGATCAGCTAATGAATAACTTATTTGAAGGTTCACGACATCTTATGTTTTCATGTACAACTCCTTAAATTTTGGGTCTTGGCGTTAATTTATCTTTTCAAACCTGGATAAAGTGGAGAGTGTTATTTGACAAGCTCAGACAAAACCTCTCACACAAACACAAACACACACACACATAAATGTTTTCCTGTTGTATTTCCACAATGTACCTTCCACAAATTGCTCTTTGTATTTCCACAGTCCTCATTCTCCCCTAGCTACCCCAGTTGATAGGCTACAGGTAACTCACAAAGGGAGGAGAATGAGGGGGAGGGGCAGAGTGGGCACAAGACCACATTTCATTCCCTCCCCCCGGATTTTTTTCTCCTTTTCTTGCTATTTGTTCCACCTTATTTGAAGGCCCTCCGGTTTCCTAGCAGACTGTATCGGAGAAAGCCATCTCCTTCCCAGCAAGGCGCCCGCTCCCAGCGCCGGCACAACTTCCCCTCCCACTGCCACACTTCCTGTCTCCCCTGCTGGGCTATTGGGGGGGGGAATCACAGCTGATGGCCAATCATTTGTCTCCGTTATGCACCAGCCCACAAACCCCCCCTAACCCAGAGTTCGCCACAACACAACGGACAGAGACGCATGGGAGACTGAGAGAGACACAGAGAGAGAACAAGAGAGAGAAAGAGAGAGAGAAAGAGAAATGTCTCCCCCCAGCAAATACAACTAAATGACTTCTGCTAGCCTCTGTGCAACAATTTGCCGTGAGAGTCTGACAGGAGTCTGCCTGTGGCTTTTCTATTTGCTCTGGAGAATGGGCTTCAGTCACAGACCCCTTCCTTTCCCCTTAACCCCCCCCCCCCCCACACACAAAAAACAAACCACAACAAACTATGGGTGAATTGTGCTGGTAGTTTTCAACACACACTACCTGTCACTCTCACTCTCTCTCTCTCTCTCTCTCTCTCTCTCTCTCTCTCTCTCTCTCTCTCTCTCTGTCTCACACACACACTCACACACTGCTGCATGAGTGTGTATGAGAGAGAGAGAGCTGCTTAGAGGGGAACTATTTAATTTGGTCATGTTTTGCTGATGATGTGTGTTTCATAGATAACCCTCACCAGCTGGTCCCATTCACCGCTGATAAGATAGCCTCTGGTTGTGAAACAAGTGGCTGTTATCACGAGAAGGGGAAATGACAAGCTGTTTGGATATGAGCCCTGCATACACACTTCTCTGAGTGTGTGTGTGTGTGTGTGTTTGTGTGTGTGCGTGAGTGTGTCCCAGACTCCTACCAGCGTAAAATCCTCACTCCGAGATAACCAGAAGATAAGGTGGGTGATTTACTAGCCTGCGTGTAAGCAGTGATTGTGTCCGCGGCTGCTGGGCTAATCTAAATGACCTAGCGTACAACAACAAAAACGATTCAGTTTTTCTTGGTCTCACAGAGAACCTGTCAGTGTTAAGGATCCAGAAATATAACAGATACAAAAAACAGCTTCTCTTTACAGGCCATAACCTCTCTTACCCCTCCCCACACACATACATTCACTAAGCAATTCATGGACCTACTTACTCATAATGCACATACTGCAGTATTGCACACAATAGCCCATATGCTGCTACCTCTTACTTTGCTACCCACTGCTACCTCCACCCTGTTTTTATTGTTGATCTCTGTATATACACTTGATATTATTAATCTGTTTTTCTCACTGTTCTGTGTGTGCGTGCGACTTGCTGCTGCTGCTCGAGCTGCTAAACAGATTGTTCTCTGTACAATGACAATACAGATCTAATACAAATATTTCCATTCGCACTAAAACTAGGTGGAAGTGAGAGAGAAACAGATATATAGAAAAAAATATGCCAACCAAACAAAAGCATCCACTCCCAAAGTGATAACGCTACACTTTCAAACCCAAATCTGCCACATACTTTACGGAATGAAGAAACAAGACACACACACACACACACACACACACACACACACACACACACACACACACACACATAGAGAGCAGAGGTACCGCACTGTGCAAGGAAGGTGAGACTTCCACAGTGACACAGATGCCATGCATACTCAGACTTGGGATAAAAATACAAACACACACACACACACACACACACACACGCACACACACACACACACACACACACACACACACACACACACGCACACACACACACACACTCACACTCACACTCACACTCACAACACTCACACTCACACACACACTCCAAATCAATTCCAAAGTAAGGCCTTTCACTGGGGGGAATATGAACAGCAATTGTTCTTATGAATTATGGAGAAGCGAACGGGATGCAAATGAGACAAACTCAAGGTTTATTTTAAAGCCAAAAGCTGCTGAGGAGGAAACACAAAAAAGCATCAGAGGAAACGAGCCAGGCAAACTTAAAAGTGCCACGCCGTGTGTGTGTGTGTGTGTGTGTGTGTGTGTGTGTATGTGTGTGTGTGTGTGTGTGTGTGTGTGTGTGTGTGAGTGTGTGTTGTGGGGGCTTGGGGAGAGAGGGGAGATGTAACAGTGGTGTTTTCTGTTTTTTATTTCTTCTTCCTCCTTTTCTTCTCCACAAGTCTAGCACACTCAGCCCTGGAGAGAGAGTACAAGGCTAGAGCGCGGCGGCGGCGGCGTCTGGATAAGCACTTTTTCAGAAGTGGAGTGAAGTGGGGAGAGAGGAGTGCGTGCGGTGGCCTCCGAGGGAGCCGGCGCTGATGCCTCTTCTGCTTCTCGCGGGTCCTCTCCCCGTAAACATTTAATCCTGCGTGGCTAACTACAACAAGCGCTGAAACAAGAGCCTGAACTTTTCTCTTAGTCTCTAACTCATTTCTCTCTCTCTCTCTCTCTCTCTCTCTCTCTCTCTCTGTCCCCCCCTTTCTTACACACACACATAAACACACATACACACTCCCTCTCTCACACACACATAAACACACATACACTCTCTCTCTCTCACACACACACACACATTCATTTTTTTTAGGCTGAAATCCAACAGGCAAACACAATGCAGATGCAGGCTTTAACACACAAAAACACACATACACATTTTCCAAAAAAGAATCAGTGATTAGATTTGTGAAATGTGCAGTGTCTCTAAATTATAAACACATGCAGACCCACACAGATACAGATCTGATCAAGTTTTTTTTTGGTTTTTCCCCTCTGTATCTCACTGTGGTACATGTTATGCTCACTATGACCTGCAGGTGGTGCTCCTCCACTGTATCTCAAGAAAAATATGACAAATTGAAGAGGGCCACCAACACAGAGTGCTCCTACACTAACAGTAAAATAATGAAGACCCTTGTGTGTGTGTGTGTGTGTGTGTGTGTGTGTGTGTGTGTGTGTGTGTGTTTGTGTTTGTGTTTGTGTGTGAGTGTGTGTGTGTGTGTGTGTGTGTGTGTGTGTGTTTATATGAGTGCCTTTTAGCTCTCAGAATCATGGCTATATTGAATAATGTACACACACATGGTCCAGACATACTGTACATTTTTTAGCTAGCTGCTAGGAAAGGTGAGATGCTAGTTTAAAAAACACTTTAGAGGAACTTCCATGGGTGAGCAAGCATGCCTTAAGACTCTAACCAGTTATCTGATTAGACCCATTTATTAAGGAACACAATCAGATATTTCCACACAGAAACTCTAACCCATTTTTGTATTAGCATAAGTGTATTAGCATAAGTGTATTAGCGCTAAAGTGACTATATTTTCATTAAAAAGGTCAAAGGTTAGTTAAGAGAGAGAGAGCTTAAAGAGCTAAAAACATTCAGCAGAGCCTGAGGACCATTTACCAATGGAAGATCCATCCACAAACCACCGGTTAGATTGTTAGATTGTAACTAAACTTTTAAGTTTCTTTTGAACATATAGTTGAACTCTGCAGTTAATACTCTCACTGTGATATTATGCAGTTCTACTTTGAGTTGTAGTTTTACAGGGACTCCTAGTAATAGGCAGGTCATTGTGCATCTATTGTCCATTTCTAATTGGAGGAAAAAAACATCAAACGTGTTGAGCTCTCAGCATTAAAGCAGGCCCATTAACTAATACACCAATATAACAGAGACTCCTAAATGTTAGTTGAACATAAACCAATTCACACTTTGAATCAAACACTGTAGTGCCTTGCAGCACAAGCACACAACCCCAACTGTGTCAATAGTAAGCCGTGAGAAAGAGTATCTAAAGAAACATAGACACCCTATTATGTTAAATTAAATTAACATATCACTAATTGCTGGAAAAGTACATAGAGGTGCCTATTTATCATTACAACCATTACTGTATTAGCTTAAAGTGTATATATAGACAGCTTACTGGAGCAGATATACTTCAGTACTTCAGTTTCAGTATCAGCTACTAAAGGGCCCTGTTGAAGGGTGGTCTTCAATGGGCACAATGTGGGTCTTTCCAATGAAAGAAGGTAGTTCTCATTAAACGCAGACCCGCACAAAAGACCTATTCAAGTTTCATTACCACTAATCGATGCGCACAAAGAGACTACTGAATATTCAGCTTTCAAAAAAGGATTTGACAATCCACATATTCATGCCAAACCGAGTCCTCTCTCCTTCTCTTTCTCTCTGTACTTCTCCCCCCCCCCTGTCTCATTCACCCCCTCTCCCCCTTTCCCTCTCTCCCTCTCTCCCTCTTCCTCTGCTCTCCATCTCTGTGTAGCTGCAGGCTAATTGCAGTGATTTTAGATAATTGTTATTAAAAACAGAGTGGCGGCGCTGCTTTGCAGGATGAATCCCCGGGGAGTGAGTGTGTGTGTGTGTGTGTGTGTGTGTGTGTGTGTGTGTGTGTGTGTGTGTGTGTGTGTGTGTGTGTGTGTGTGTGTGTGTGTGTGGAGGGGTGGGGGTGGGGGGTGGGGGGATCCCATTGCAGCATCGTAATGACTACAATCAAACGTCGCCTGCCTGCCCGCCGCCAAACCGCCCTGCCTTTGTTTTGCTCTGCGTTGCAGGAGAGCGATATGAAGGAAAGTGGGATGGGTGGGGGGGGGGGGGGGGGGGGAGGCAACCGTGAAATCAAACACACGCAGCTCCGTCTCCGGGTGAGCACGAGAGGGGGGCTGAGAGCCACACAGCACTCACCAGCGCTCAGCCTGCTGGGTCGGCTCTTGTGTATGGATGAGCGGGGATATTTTCTACACAAACGTAATCACAAACTCTTCAGAGAAATGAACATGCGTACTTGCGTGTACACACACACACACACACACACACACACACACACACACACACACACAAATCTTTACAGTGCCATAAACACACTTGAATCCATGCACAGTCCCTTATGTGGGGCCAGATGTAAAGGTTACTGATCTCAGCTATCTTCAATAATGTTCTGATACTCTGACAGAAGAAACAATGGATTTGACTTAGAAAAAGAATCTTACATATTAACATTTCTCTTCTCATAATACATTCTACACACATTGTGTGTGACCACCAGAGCGTCTGCCTGTCAGTCAGAGTTTAGTTTATGCTGGCACTTTGTGCTAAATGTTACAGTTTCAACTCGCAGGCAAATTAAATCAAACTGTCCATGATGTCATGTAATGTTTTTCAGAGTGATTATTTGATGAGATTTTGGCAAATCCATGGCATGTTTGTCAAACCAGATGCTGGAAAATAAAGCTTATTTAACTAGCTAATTTGCTGCAGCGGGAAACACAATTATGTCTGAATGGAATAATGATGGTCATTCTGCCAACATCGGGGTCAAAGCTCTGGACCAGACCTTTACGTGACTATATCTTCGTAAAAACCTGCTTTGTAGCAAAAGTTGTTCTGCCTAACTATATTTATCCTGTGCTACAGCCAAGAAGGACACTGAATCCAAGGCAAGTCCAAGGCAGAGTAGTAATGTGATTTTTGTTTATCAGATGCGGTATCAGAGGCACCTATGTGATCTATTATGTAGTTCTACTTTGAGTTGTAGTTCTACTTTGAGTTGTAGTTCTCTCCAGATTTTGACAAGGCTTTCCTTGGCTACACATTAGGTTACCATATGAATGTTCATAATATAGCACTCTCTCTCGCTCTCTCTCTTTCTGAACTCTTAATAAGAACACACGTGCTATACTGCAGAGATAGTTCACTACATGTCATTTTGACCTTAAAGCTAGGTTGCAGTGTCATCCTTAATCTCAGGAACATCTTGGAATGAAGTTAGGCACTGATTAAACACACACTAATTAAACATTGTTTTGCTAACTCAGATTTTGGGGATTATTTGAGAGGTTGCCCTGGTTTCCATGAAGGTTTCTGAAGGCATGTGCCTTTACCTGCTGTGAAATATGCAACGTTTAGTTTTGTGAATGTATAGTGGATCTTTGGGAAAACAGTATATACTTGAGAAAATAAAAAAATTGAAAAACAGGCTAGCCGATGTTTTGCCAAAGTTCTGTCATGTTAAACTCTAACAACTGCTGAGTTACACTGGGTGAAAAGCTAAAACGTGGCTTTAGTGTAGATCCAGGTATTGATCCAAGTCTCCAGCTACAATTCACCTGAAGCCACAGTTAAGAGTGCTTTTTACACCCTGCACATTTTGGAGAGTAATAAAAGATGGACAGATATGACATGACAAGACTTGAAGAGTACACAGGTCTTTCTCAGCCTAGGTTGCCCCTAAGAGTGTGAGAAGTGTGTGTCTGGCTGATAAGCGAACACATTATACAGAAGATAAGTCTCTCTCCTGTGAATGTAGGTGATCTAAAAGGACTTTTTCCTGTGGGACATCAGGTACTTTGAATATCTACTTATTATTGAGGCGGTATCGTATATTTGTTTGGAATACATGCTTTAATATCAGACTGCTGCTAGGAGAAAGATAAGTCAGATCTTATTTAGCTGGTGGGAATATGCATTAGTAATCAGGCCGGTGTTTAACTGCACACAGGTAATTAACACTGGGCTGGCTGTGTTTTGCTTTCTCATGTTTTGAGGCTCATAGCAAGACTGCATTACACCGGCACATCTGCACATGTTTGCACCGGTACGAGCAAAAGAGCTGGCACATGCAGCCGCTAGCACAGCTCTCTTTTCTTACCAATCTCTCTTCCTCCCCCCCCCCCCCCCCCCCTGTGCCCCCCCCCCTATCTCTCTCTCCCTGCTTCCCTCACTCTTTCTCTCTCTCTCCCTCCCTCTTCCCTCTGTGAACTATCAGTGATTAAGCCGGCGTGATTAATTAAGTCCTCACTGAATCAATCCTAATTACCAGTAGGGGGTCTCTTGCCCGTGTACCAGAGCCCGGTGCAACAAGGGCCATATTACAGGAGTGTCCCGCGTTACGACTGCAGACAAATTACTGGCCTCCGCTCCCCGGCCCAGTCACTTCTAGTAGAGCTGAACAAAAACCCAGATCAATACCTCCACTGAGAGAGAGAGAGAGAGAGAGAGAGAGAGAAAAGGTGAGAGAGAGAAAGAGAGAGAGAGAGGAAAGGGAGAGAGAGAGAGATATAGAGAGAGGAAAGGGAGAGAA
>NC_045159.1:8644934-8664934 GCF_900700415.2 Clupea harengus | reverse complement strand
GAGAGGCACACATGACACGCTGAAGTGATTAGACAATTAGCGGCATTATGGCTCAGCACTGGTCAGTGTCAGACGGATCATGCTCCACAGCTCAAGAAAAGACGGGGGCGGGTGGTGGGGCGGGGTGGGGGGGCGGAAGAGGAGGAGGGCTGGGGTGAGGGATGTGCTTTGCTTTCCAGCAGATTTAAACAGCAACACAGCGAGCTCCTAACAGGATCAGACACACACACACACATAACATATATACACACGGCCATTTATAAAACACAAATAGACCTACATATATCTGCAGACACAGACACACACACACCAAGTACAGAGACACACACATGCACATGCACGCACATTTGAGATGCTCTATAAAACACTTTGCACTGTACACAGCCTATAGCTGCTCCTCCTGGGTTGATACCCCCCCCCCAGACACACACACACACACACACACACACACACACACACACAGAGGAACTGAATCACACCAGAAGAACCAAATTATGCACAACTTCAATCGGAATTACCCAAAATGTAATAAAGATTCACGTCCTAGTACACAATAGATTGCTGTTAAAATCTGAAAATTCCTATTGACTCTGGAGGCCTATACTCCCGTATGCTGTTGAATGAGCCTGACTGCAGATCAGAACAGATAGGAAAGAGATAATCAGTGGATGGCTTTCCAAACCACACAGGGCCTCCAGAGACTCTTCAAGGAGATAATTTTTTTCCTTTGCAGGAAAGACAAAGTTTAGCCCTGGAAACAGGCAAAAACAAGCCCTATCTCAACATCTGCAGTGATGAAAGCAGGGCCCCGAAAGACGACCTCGAAGAGATAAACATGCCCGAATAAATAAATGAAGGCTTTAGCACAAGTTCTACTGGGAAGACTGTAATGCTAGAACATTCATTCATTACTCCTGACCAATCACCTGCCATGACTGTCTTTAAAAGGACCCGTCTTGCGTACCTGTTCTGCTACTTCCGTTTTAATGATCTAAAATCCGTCATTTTTAATCCGCTAATTTAATCCATCCATACCTATTAATGTGCCACACCAGTTCCAGTTATCTCCAGTTATCTATCTGTATTCCTATGTATGAAATGTGCCGTACAAATAAAGTTTGATTTGATTTGATTTGATTTGATCTGACCCCTCTCTTGTGAATGATGTAATCTCTGGCCTTTCACAAGGGGTTTTCGGGTCGGAGTCCTCTCTCCTTTGTCTACTTCCTATGTTGCTAAGAGTTTTCAATCAGCTCTAGCTGAACCTGATGTTAGGCTAAAGGCTAAAGGCTAAAGAGGTGAATAAAGGCTATGTGATCATCCCTTTTACCTCCCCTCCTTTGTCCCCTTTTCATGTTAATTCTATTGGCATATCTACTCACAAATAATCAGGGAAGAAGTGGTTGAATGTTTATATGTCTTCTATATCTTTGATATGTCCCCATTCTAATATTGTAGTTAGCCTTAACGAATGTATTCCTCTCAAACCCTTTTCCTTCCATTATGCTTCTGTCGACATCACTATTCAGCTCATTATGTTGACAGGTGACAGAGAAAAACCATAGATTCTTGTGCTTCTTTCGGATTCCTCAACGTTCTTCTAGATACTGTCATCTCTCCCTGATGAGAAACCTCTCAGGATAAAGTCTATTTCTGTGTCTTTTCTCTCCTCGTTTTCTCTCTAAATGCGATGTTCTCTCTCTTCTTGGCCATCTCAATTTTGCTATGTGAAAGGTCAATCTTTTATTTCTCATGTGCTTTAGTGCACTCAGTAGTTAATCTAAGAGACACAGTGACGGTGACAAGGTGAAGGTTGTAGGTCAGATCTTGTAGGTCAGATCTGATTTAAACTTCTTAACAATTGGTACGACATTTCTGTCTTTCACAGATATGCCTGAATCTTCAGATTCCCTCTATTTGTTTATGGATGCTGCTTCTTCAGCTGGTTTTGAGGGGTATTTCCAAGGGCAGTGTTTTGCTGACAAATGGCCAGCTGAGTTTTCGAACTTTGCCCCTGGATCTGCTTCGTCAGCCCTTTACGAAATCTTTCCAAATGTTGTTGCCAGTGTTTGGTGAGGCGCGGCTTTTTCGCATAAACGCATCAATTTGTTTTGTGATAATGAAGCAGTGGTCGCCAATAAAGGAAGGTTCTCATGTCAAACCATCATGTCTTTACAAGGACGTAAGTAATTCACAATGTTATCATTAGTGGTGAACATATTCCACTGTGCTATGGCTGAGTTCAATTCGTGACCATGGTTTACATTACTTAGGTTTTTCCCTTCAGGTACCTGTTTTTCCAGTTCTCATTTCTACTCTGTGCTCTTTTATAATTAACGGTTTTAAAACTGGTAACCTAAAAACGATCCTAGCTATCCCAGTCTGCTTTCTATTCTTAAACTCCTGAAGTTACAGATAAACATTTACCAGTAACTCTTAACGTAATTGCATAAGGCTAGTTTATTCCCTCCCGTGAAGGCCTCTTCATTCCTCTATATTGCGCTCTACTTGAAGCTGTCTTCCTTATGCCATTGTGTGGTCTCATGCGTTGTGGGGAATTAACTTCTGATACTTCGTTTTTCCATCCGGCACGGGGTCTTACTGTCTGATATACGTTTCTCACCTCATTCTTTGCTCTATTTCTGAAACATTCAAAGACTGATCTTTAGAGTCTAGCGTTAGAATTAAAATCTCTACAGTTAATAATTCATTCTGCCCCTTCACCTCCGTGTTCAATTATCTTAAGTCACGCCCACGCACTTCTGCTAATTTCCCTTTATTCATACTGCCTAGCAGTCTACCCATGACTAAAGTATGATTTAGGGATAATTTAGCAGCTGTTGTTGAAAGGTGTGGCCTTTTGTCTTTGCACTACATGGGTCATTCCTTTCGGATTGGGGGAGCAACTTATGCAGCTGAATGCGTTCTACCGTTTTCTTCAATCAAGCTGCTTGGAAGATGGTCTTCAACAGCTTATGAATCTCCCAGGCTCTCATCTCGTCCTGGAGGCATAATTAGCGCTCTCAAGCATTAATTAAGGTGTATTATTCTTTCCTTCCAAGCTACTGGTGGCGGTCATTTTACTGCGAGGAATGCAATAACTATAGAGCTTTGAAAGCTCCAGACTCTTAGACACAGCCACTATGAATGCAGTAGGCACACAGCTTTTTTTTGCGAGCTCTAGTCACTTTTACGCACAACCATTATGAATGTAATAGGTACAGAGCTTTTGCAATGATCACAATAGGCCCGAGCTTCTGCAAGCTCCAGTCACTTTCGGCACAGCCGCAACGAACATTATGGGCCAGAGCTTTTGCCATCTCCAGTCACCTACATACAGTCGCAATGATCTCAATGGGCCCAAGCTTTTGCAAGTTCCAGTCACTTTTTTGCACAGCAGCAATAAATACAATGGACCCGAGATTTTGCAAGCTCTAGTCACTTTCGCACAGCCGCGATGAGCCTTAGGGGCCCAAGCCCAAGCAGAGATGCTATGAATGCAATAGTTTAGTTCAAACTTTTCACTTTTCACATAGCACAACGTTAGCCATGGTTCAAGTCAAAAAGTCAAAAGTCAAAGTGTTTATTATCGCATACACCAAATTTCTTCAGCGCAGCGAAATTCTTACGACTTGGCAGCCAACATCTATGCAGTAGACGGCATACAACAGGTAACACAAATAACATATACCAGAAATAACATATAACATATAACATATAACAAGTAACAACAGTTTGAAATACAAGAAGGGCAGTTTCCAGGGTGGGGAATATTATATATATATATATATATATATATATATATATGTAGCAAGTGTATTTGTATGGGTGTGAAGTACAAGGTGATGGCGACTGTTCAGTGTTGCTGATTCAGCAGCCTAACAGCCTGGGGGTAAAAACTGTTTGTGAGTCTGGTAGTCCGTGCTCGGATGCTCCGGTAGCGTCTACCAGATGGCAGCAGTGTGAATAGACCATAGCCTGGGTGGCTGTGGTCCTTGACAATGTTCCGTGCTTTTCTCAGGCATCTACTGTTGTATCTATCATCTACTGTTGAGTCTCCTCAAGAAGTAAAGCCGCTTCTGTGCAGTTTTGACCGCCGAGTCCGCTTGCATGGACCAGGTGAGGTCATCCTTGATGTACACACCGAGGAATTTGAAGTTGGAGACTCTCTCCACTGCAGCTCCCTCGATGTGTATGGTGTTGTGACCCCCCCTCTGTAGCTTCCTGAAATCCACAATCATCTCCTTGGTTTTGCAGATGTTTAGAGACAGGTTGTTGTCTTGGCACCATGCTGCCAAGCCCCTTACCTCGTCTCTATAGGCGGTCTCATCGTTGTTAGAGATGAGACCCAGGATGGTAGTGTCGTCTGCAAACTTCAGGATGATGTTGGAACTGTGTGTTGCCACACAGTCCTGTGTGTACAGGGAGTACAGGAGGGGACTGAGTACGCAGCCCTGGGGGGCCCCGGTACTCAGGGTCAGTGAGGAGGAGGTGTGTTTGCCCATTCTCACCACCTGGGGTCTGCTCGTCAGGAAGTCCAGGATCCAGTTGCACAGGGGTGTTTTAAGACCCAGGCTCCTGAGCTTCGGGACGAGCTTGGCCGGCACAATGGTGTTGAATGCTGAGCTGTAATCCACAAACAGCATTCTCACATATGTGTTACCCTTTTCCAGGTGGGAGAGAGTGGTGTGTTTTGCAAGGGCGATGGCATCATCTGTTGATCTGTTTGTGCGGTACGCAAACTGAAAGGGGTCCAGGGTGTTTGGAAGGGTGGAGCAGATGTGGGTTCTGACCAGCCGCTCGAAGCACTTCATAATGGTGGAGGTCAGTGCTACGGGGCGGTAGTCATTTAGGCAGGTGATGGATGATTTCTTTGGTATGGGGATGATGGTTGCCTGCTTGAAGCAGGTGGGGACTTCAGACAGATGTAGTGAGAGGTTGAATATGGAGGTGAATACCTCCGCTAGCTGCTCGGCGCACCCCCTGAGGACGCGGCCAGGAACTCCATCGGGCCCGGATGACTTCCGAGGGTTCACCCTTTGGAGCTCTCGCCTCACGTCAGCCACATTCAGGGACAGAGTGTAGTCGTCTCGGTCCTCGGCCAGTTTTGCGGAAGGAAGGGGGTTGGTTGGCTCAAACCTTGCGTAAAAGGTGTTGAGGTCGTCAGGTAGAGAGGCGGCAGGCTGATCATCACTGCTATTTCTCCCTTTATAGCCAGTGATGTTCCGCAGGCCACCCCACATGCGTCGGGGGTCGGAGCTGAGGTAGGTAGACTCCAGCTTGTCTCTGTATTCTCTCTTTCCATCTCTGATGGCCATCCGTAGGTCACATCTGGACTTCCCCAAAGCCTCCAGATCACCAGAGTTGTAGGCAGAGGACCGTGCTCTGAGTTTGGCACGGACATTACCATTTACCCAGGGCTTTTGGTTTGGGAAAGTCCTAACACTGACCCAAGCTCTAAATATGAGGTGTAGTATCTGGTCTGATTGAACGTTTTGTTAGCTGTAGCAATGTACTGAAAACCAATTTAAGTCTTGACGATATGCCCTTTTCTGGAATGTCTTGAAATGAACCCAGTCACGAACATGCTTATTTATCAGACAAGTGGATCCAGTAAACGGCTTGTCCGGTGGGTAACTTTCTTTCGTTTCCTTTCATTCTTTCCAGCACTCTTCAAGATCTGGACCAAGGACAACGCCTATGCCAAAGACTTTGTTATCTTTTAACTTGTAAAATAAAATCCCGTTGAGGATTAAAATAGTTACATTTTACTCCGGCTTCCTGAGTCTTTCTGGTAGAAACAACAACAGAAACTTCCTTGTGTGTTATTGGGGAGAGTTTTAGACGTGGCTGAGGGAATAAACACACACACACACACACATCCACTGACACATAGACAAACACACACACACACACACACGGATGGCAGCTAAGGGAGAGCATCTGGAAGCTGAGAAGGCTTCAGAGCCCAAGGATGGAGCGCTTCCCTCTCCAAGTGAGAGAAGGGGGGGGGGGGGGGGGAAAGCGCGGAGGGGAAATCTGTTTGCCGTCATCTCCCATCTTGTCAGTCTCTGTTCAGACAACTTGCATCTCCTCCACCAGCTGTTTGAGCTCTGCACTGACAGATGGCCGCCATGCTTTGATATCAGCGCTCCTCTCCTCTACAGAATTCTCTGCCCCCCCCTCCCCTTCTCTCTGTCAGCCGATGGTCCACTTTCCAACTTTAAAAAAGGTTGCTATCAAAACTCTTTTGACCTTAGATGGTACTGCACTACAAGCCAAGCATTGAGTTTTATTTTCATAGTCATATTTTCATCACAATCTTTCCACTTAATCACTCTGAAGTATTGTGCACTAATTGTCTTTGTTTTTATGAAAGACATTATATGCTTAGGTGCAAAGCCATGTTGTAAAATGTTGTCTCTTCTGTGTGAAGTGGGAGTGGGAGTGAGGAAGAGATGAAGAGAGAGGAAAAGAAGAGAGGGAGAGAGAGAGAGAGGAAGAGAGAGAAGAACAGAAAGGTCATTCTGGCGTTTCTGTGCAGTGCGCATGAAGATGAATACAACGAGGGGACACTTCACAAGCCCAGTCCTGCATCCCTTTCCCAGTCTCCCAGAAGGCCACACTCTGGCCACTCTGAGACTCTGATCCTGGGGGGCATGTGACATTCAGACAGACACGAGCCCCACACATTTCCCCGGCTCACACCGCCAGCCAGGGACCATCAGGTGACACGAGGTCTCCAGACCAGGACAAACACACACACACACACACACACACACACACACACACACAACAACACTAAATATTTACACACATTCTGCATAAACATGTCATTTTCTCAGGGGCAAGGTACCAGCCTAAGCTAGCACATAGACAGTCAGGGGGCACCCGAACTATGAGAACAAGCCTGCGATCCAGTAATCCGTTCAGGCAGGGTATAGAGGAGTTTTAAGGAGGGGGGTCGGGGGGCTGGAAACTCAAACTGCAGACCTCAAGAGACCCCCTAAAAAAAAAAAAAGGAACCCAACCATCACCGCCACCACCCTCACTCACTCCCAGTCTGGGAAGAGGCATTCCAATGGGCATTTCTGGAGCTTAATGAGGTCTGAGTATTTCTGATGAAAAGACCACTCAGTTTCTCTCCTCCACCACCCCCTCCCCATCTCCACCCAAGTCTTCGGCCTCCCTCTTCGAATTGTTTTCCCACCAAGCGTAATTCCTTTAAGCACTTAAATTTGTTTGAACATTGGATTTTAATGCCATGAAAGTGTCTGGTGGTTCCGATGGGAATGAATAAACTCATTGTTCCCTGACTCACACTCCAGTTCCCAATGATAATGCTACAGAAAAACCCGACACACACTGCTCTGGGTATAGACACACAGGGGAAGAATGTCAAACAAGTGCCTCACACTGCCTAAAGCTCTCCCCCTCTTTCTCACCACCAAACCCTCCTTTCCCATCAGTGTAGGTGTAGGTCCTTATAACTAATTAAAACAGACACTTTTCCCCCTCTCATATTCTCTCTCTGTCCAACACACACGCACGCGCACACACACACACACACACACACACACACACACACGCACACACACAAACAGACACTCATATTTATAGTATTTTATAGGATGACACTGCGTCCTAGCTTTGAGTCAAAGTTATATATAGTGAACTATCTGTGCAGTATAGCACGGGTGTTCTTATTAAGATGGGCTTAGTTCAGAGAGAGAGAGAGAGAAAGTGCTACACAGACACACACACTCACGTGATACCCCAGCTAAGACGTTGACCTCAGAGCACTCCAGCCTGCTATCTGACACACGTAGGGCAGCATTACACAAGCATTACCAAACAAGGCCTCCGTGATTCAACATGATTTTATTCACCAGCCCCGAGGTCCTGTCTTTCCCACACCATGTCTAGATGCCAACATGTAGTTCACTTACAAAGCAGGTTCAATAAAATGACTAGAAAGATCAGCACACTAGAACACAATCTCATTCATTTTCTACCAGGAAATCCCACCCTAAATCACTTAACAATGTTTCACTGGAGATATTAATGTAGATATCAAGATAGTGAACTTATAGGAGTCTACAGTGGTGTATAGTATGACACACCCTTTTGTTGTGCAGTCGTAGGGTTTCTGAGTCTACAGATGTAATCCATGACAAAACACCACTGACTTTAAATAAGAGCTGGCCTTCAGTTTAAACAATGGAGTTAGGCTTGGATAGTCTGTGAGGGCAGATAACCGTGGATCCTGTGCGGTGAGCACCGGTGTCCGGCAGATGTTTACAGCGGTCCTGCACAGCGCTTCCCCACTGTGTACATTCTTTCTACTAACATCTGGAGCTCACAAGCAGGGAATGTCGGTAATCCCGCCCCTCTCTGCTCTCGTAATCTCCCCCGCGTGTCTCGATCGCCGCAGAGTCGCTTTGGGAATTTTTTTTTTTTTTTAAAAGACGGCTCTTGAGGAGATTTACGTCGGCAGTCACAGGGGTGGCGGCGGAGGGGGTCAAAAGTTCCGTAAACCTCTTAGCACTTGAGCGTTTCGGCATAAATAAATGAAACTGGTTTTGGCTCTGCGCCCCTGATAGGGCTTCATTAAAGTGTGCTGAGGCGAGGCTGGACTGAAACTTTAATGCCCACTAACTCCTGGGGTGGAGGAAGGACGGGAGGGCCTAGCTGTCTCTCTCCCTAAAACAGAGGCTTCCCTGGGAGTGTTCGTGTCAAATCAGTGAGGAGTCTTTTTTCAGTCCGTGTGTATTTTTACACAATTAGAGGAGATTGGATACTTGTCTGAACTGTCATTCATAACCCTAGAGAAAAAAAAGGATAAAATCTTGAGGGATACGAAAGGCCGAAAAGGAATGTGAACTATTTATGCATGTTATATTTTTGGCCTTTTTTGGCCAACTACAAGAATTATAACACAATCTGTTTAACCCATTATTCTTATGTTGTTACATGCTTTAGTGGAACATGAGCAAGTAGGCATACAGAGAGCAAGGGGGAGAGAGAGGGAGAAACAGAAAGAGAGAGAGGGAAAGAGAAAGAGATCCAGTGACTCGTGTATACTGTAGAAATGCAATCTCTCCTCTCTTCTTTCAGGCTTACTGTGCTAACAAGCAGAACCCCCCTCTAGCATGGGCACATTCACACACACACACACACACACACACACACACACACACACACACACACACACACACACACACACACACACACACACACACACACAGTGCAACACAACAGACAACAACTTCAAGACAAAATCTAAATACATGCAGATACAAGTAAAGCCAATCACACCAACACACACATATCCCACCCACAAATACACACACGTCCGAATCCACAGGTCATATTGTTTCCTGCAGTAAGTACAGGTTGGAGGAAATGAAAGCCCTGTCTAATTATGTCCACTGCAGCAACTCCCAGCTCACTCCCCCGGCTGTATCCAGGTATCTCTTCAGCAGGGAGGAAATGAAAGGGAAACAATGGGAATAGCACACAGCTGATAGAAATCTAATGTATTCTAACTGCACAAACTCATAAACTCTGCATAAACTGTGAGAAAATGTGAATAGAGGACGGGTGATTAAGATGGATGACTGATAAATAACAATCAGCCCACGCACCCTTGGCTCTGTAATTAAGCCATCGCAATCACTCAAAGCCAGTTTCTCTTCGGCACTCAGGCTCTCTCTCTGTGCCTGTGTCTCAGTGGTGTTCTCATGACTGACTGTCTCACGCGTTAACACAACTAAGTCAATCAAGTGTTCATAAAAAGTGTCCTTGTGAAAAGGTGAAGTCCCTCCCCCTTCTCACTGCTCAAAATTGGGACTGATTGGGCTAAATTAGCCCCTGGTGCTGCCACTATTAAAAGGCGCACTCATTGTTGTTTGAGAGACAGACTGAACAGGCTGCATAAAGCTGAGACAAGGTACTAGACGAAACCTGTGCGACACAGTTGGACCTTGTCTGTTTTAATAGCTTTAGTTTTGTTCAGGGTATGTTTCTTTGTTTTGGGGTTGGGATTACCCTGGTGTATGTGCTTATGATTTTGGGGTTCAAGTCCCCTTGGTTTGTTGTATATATGTTTTGGGGTTTGAGTCCCTGTTGTAAATAAATATACAGCTGTATTTTTATGAGAAAGCCACTGTCTCCTGCACTGTGTGTTCTCCTGACTACCTGCAACCACGATCCAGAAGCCTACATCCCACATCGTGAGATGGCCGGCTTGAGCGGTCTTTCACAGTCCTCATCCACTGATGCTGCAGCGCCTCAGGTTGCTTTAACCCTCTGGAATCTGAGGCTTGTCAGGCACCTTAAAGGTAGTTTTGTAGTTTAGGTAGTTAGGTAGTAAGGTCGTTTTATAGTTTAGGTAGTTAGGTAGTAAGGCAGTTTCTGTTTTCCAGCTAAACACATTCATCCCAAAGGGCTTCATATCCTATTATTTAGCAAAACTCGGTTACTACAATCATCAGTTTCGTGTAGTTTGGCTACTAAACTTCTATAAGTTTGGATTGACATTGTTTCTTTTGAAAGTCAATAGCCTATATCATGCATATGGATGAGATAGGTGTTAGTCGCAGGTAAGTCCCCACTCCCCACTGTCAAAGGTAATGGCCCATTAGTCTGGAATGTCGAAGTCTGGAATAGTGGCCCTCCCGGTGAATTGGAAAAGAAGAGGAATGAAATGCCTCTTTACAGTTTATTGGAAATGCTAAAGTCCAAATCCAAACATGCAATAGATCATATTATAATATGCAGAAGACGCAATCATGTTGCATTCCTGGAAATTGTACAATATGGAAAGAACATAAAATGAACTATAAAAGTTGTATACTAATTACTACTACTACTAGTACTGCTACTTATTATTATTATTATTGTTATTATAACAAAAAGAATGTGTCCTCAGAGGCTTAAAGGGAGTGCAGTTATGTTACGTAGTTCAGAGTTGTGACTGACCACAGAGATACCATTACACTGACTGGACATGTACAAAAATATGGCCAGGACTTGGCTTTCCTAGACTGTGGTCCTTTATGGATAAGGACAGGCAGTCAGTTACATAGGCAGCACTGGCAGGCCTACACACACACACACACACACACACACACACACACACACACACACAGGTCTTGACTGTGACAGGAACTCAAACATCTTCTGACAATCCAACGCAGACCAAACATGCATTCTCTTGAATGTGTCATTTCATTCCCTCTCACATCAAATCCTCCCACCTTCTCTCCCCCCCCTCCTCCAGACCACAGCCATCCCTCCATTTTGTTAACAGCATCAGCACCACTCTCCTCATTACCCTCTCTTCTTTTCTCTCTCTCTCTCTCTCTCTCTCTCTCTCTTTCTCTCTCTCACACACACACACACACATGCACACGCACACACACATACACACAAAGTCTCGCTCTCCCTGTCTCCTCCGCTAATCAGCTGTGAAGGGAGAATTTTTACACTCTATTCTCTCTGCCTGTTAATGGGGGCGGCATGTTGAAGGGCACTCAGCTCGGCCCGCTCTTCACACACCAAGAGGCACACAGGGCGGGCGGTCGGCTGGTTGTCCTGGCTCCCGTCCCTCGCACAGCCGACTTCCCCGCTGCTCAGGCATGGCTGAGTTGAGCTGGACTCCCACATCATCAGTGTCTCGCACCCCACGACCCTGCCATTACATTCCAGGCACCCCAGTGCCACAGTACCGAGTACAGTCTTACTTGTAAAGTTGCAGTCCTTAAAGTCGTTTTTGTGAAATTAATTTAATAAGAGTGTTTTTTTGGTGAAAAGTATAGAATGCTTCTAGACTTACTCTAATCTGAAAGATACTAGCTGTGTCTTCTGTGCATGTTGATAGCAAAAAAAAGATTCGGCTCTGTATGATATAACGGGCCCTAATCTCACAGGGCAACAAGAACCGTAGATGGGCTTTGTGCATCAGCAACCGTGCAGTGAGGAAAGGTGGGGATACCTATATGTGCACAAAGCAGAGCTCAATCATGCATTAATGGATTGAGTAATTAGTGGGTTTGACAATGATAGGCAAAAAAGCCATTCACAGTGATTCCAGCCTACCTTATTAACATTCACATGGAGTTCAGTAATCGTTCTACAGTAGAGCAAACAACACATTTCCAGTGGTGAATGGAGCGGTTCACACCAGAGGAGATGGAGGTTCTTGAGTGGGCGGTCTGCCCGACATGAAATCATTTAGAAGTTTCACAGAAAAAGGTTGCTTTGAAGGAACTCATTTATACATGGAACTCCCACATCTGTGCACTGCCCCCCCCCCCCCATATTTGCACTTAGAAACCTGTTCATGTTATGAAATAAGCTAAATGTTGCCAAGTTATCAAATTACATTTAGGCAAGTCATGTCGCCCACCAATGAGCCTGATGTTTTTTAATTACCTGCACAGTATTTCCACCAAAAAGCAAACCATGCATACCTAGACATGACTGGCTGTTTGTACACTACAGTGTGTCCATCTAAACTGCCAACTTCAGTCGTTTCAGTCCATTAAGCACTTTTCAAAATGGTGACCTAATTCAGAGGTTTCAGAGTGACTTACTGTCACGTCGCTAAAGTAAAGACCTGAAGCCAGGCCTTTTTCAGATCGCCAGGACACTTAGGGCACCTCTGCCACCTCCGTTTCAGACTCCATCCCTTCAACGAGCAGACCAATGCAGCGAGGTGGCATTAGGACTCCATCCCTTCAACGAGCAGACCAATGCAGCGAGGTGGCATTAGGTGTCAGACTACAGCAGGCAGGGTGTGAGACACACAGGGCAGACACCTGAGGCCCTGCTGACAGTCTGTTGGGCCCACACAGTGATGGCTTATGTGTCTGCTCTTAGAGGGACACGTGCCGTGTGTGTGTGTGTGTGTGTGTGTGTGTGTGTGTGTGTGTGTGTGTGTGTGTGTGTGTGTGTTTGAGTGTACAAATATGTGTGTGTGTCTTTCAGCACGTGTGTGGGTTGGGGGTGTATAATATATATGTGTATGTCTGTGTGTGGATGCATATGTCACTGGCCACGGGCGATCTGACAAACCGCTCGGTCCTGGCTTGCATCTTGGTTTTCAACAGGTAACAACATCCACAACATCCCCCCCCCACACACACACACACATAACCCCAACCAAACGTAAGGCTGATTCGTTTCAGGGAGGTATAGTATCACACTCCATTAAAACTTTAGTGAGACAGTGAGAAGATAGCCACAGCCTAAGTGATAGGGTGAAAGTAAAGGTCTGACCAAGAGACTATAACCTTCACTGCTAAGACAAACACACACACACACACACACGCAAACACACGCACGCACACACAAACACACACAAACACAAACACACTCCATCCACAGCATTGATGTTACTGAGAAAAATATATATTTGACTGGACTCTCACCAACTCAATAGAAGAACTAGAGAAGTGCTTGGAGCAGAGGGGTCAATTCCATCTAATCCCAGCCACATCATCACAGAGCCCAGCACTGCAGCCTTCAAGAAGTCTAGCAGACTAGGAGTCTTTTTCGCCCTCACACACACACACACGCACACACATACCACACACACACACACACATCCAAATACACCTCCTCTCAACACAAACAAGTGGTTCAATGATAGACCTTCTCTTCGAAGAAGCAAATGAGTCAGCATGGTTAGCAAGTCCCACACAGGAGTCGACTCTGGGCTACATCTGGCCCACACCTGCCCCAGATCTGGCAAAGATCCGGCCCTGATCCAGCAGGTTCAATCTGGCTCTGACTCTGGTTCTACAATAAAACACTACGGGTCAATCGACTTCACTTTAGCCAAACAGCACAACACCGACTCCGGTGCGCAGATCTTGAACATGTGTCCATATGAAAATTTAAAAACACTCCGTGGCCTTCGGTGCTTAGAGGAGAGATGCCACTGAATTATTCAGATCCAAAAAATGCCAGTATGATAAATGCAACATTTATGGGTGCCTCACGCAAAGGGAAAAAAAAAGAAGCACTGTTTACTCAAAGTGTCGATGCACAGATGTCAGCAGCAGCAGCAGCAACAGATCGATACGGAGGGGTTTTTGATTACAGTGTCAGGCAAGACGGGAAGACAGGGAGGGCTGTGAACTTCTCTTAACACCAAGGGAGAGAGAGGGAGAGAGAGAGAGAGAGAGAGAGAGAGAGAGAGAGAGAGAGAGAGAGAGAGAGCACACACACACACACACACACACGAACAGCATATTGACTTACCTTCTCGTTATACTTGAACTTCACATAGAACCAGCTTGACTTGATCATCCTGGTGCCCTCTCTGGCCTCAGTGAGGGCTGTTGAGTGTGCCGTGATGGAACCGTGCGTGTGCGTGTGTGTGAGTGTGTTTTTGTGTGTTCGTAAGTGTGTGTGTGTGTGTCAGAGGGAGCTTTCTCAGAGCGCGGCAGAGAAAAACAAAGCAAAATGCCCGGGCGTGGGGCAAGATGTCAGACGCGGGAAACAGAGTAAAAAGGCTTGAGGCTGGGCTAATGCTGCTGCCTCCACCATGCACTGCCACTGCCACTGCCACTGCTGCTGTCCTCAGCCCGGGACTGCTTGTGCTGTCTGCGCCTGCTCTGCTCTGCTCTACTCTGCTCTTCTCTCTCTCTCTCTCTCTCTCTCTATCTATCTATCTTTTCTCCTTCCTCCCTCACTCTTTCACGCCGTGTTGCTGTACCTCCCTCTCTACCTCCCTCCCATTCGGTCTGTCTTCCCCCTCCCTCCCTCTGTCTCTCTTCCCTCTCCCCTCTCTCTGGCCCACTCTCTTTCTTTCTCTCTCTCCCTCTCTCTTTCTCTCTCTCTCCCTCTCTCTCCCTCTCTTTGGCAGGCTGTCAGGACTGCTCCACAGATGGGCTTCAGCTGTGTTCATCAGCAGTGGCACATGCCAGTAAGCTCTCTCTCTCTCACTCTCTCACTCTCTCTCTCTCTCTCTCTTTCTCTCTCACTCACTCTCTTTCTCTCTCTCTTTCTCTCTCCTTTCCTCTTCTGTCATCGTTCACTTTATCTTGTCACTCCTTTCCAATCTCACCATATCCCCCTTTTCCTCTCAGTTTCATGAAACTGATTTAAATCTCGTTGACATTTATTCTTTACTACTTTTTAAGCTAAACTACGTTATTTCATATCATGTTCTTTTCTTTCTTCACATCCATTGCTTTTAAGTAGCACACCTCAACTTGTCCTTTAGTTGGTCACCCTCAATACCAGGATGAATAATGAATCCAAAGCCATGAACTTTGCTGAGGGTCTCTTTAGTGTAGTCATTCAATTGGACTTCAACAGGATTTCACCCTACACTAATCACAGAACTACTTACTGAAAACTACTGAAAACCCAGC
This sequence comes from Clupea harengus, assembly GCF_900700415.2. Lineage (NCBI taxonomy): Eukaryota > Metazoa > Chordata > Actinopteri > Clupeiformes > Clupeidae > Clupea > Clupea harengus. The sequence continues at coordinate 8,649,545 of NC_045159.1, read as the reverse complement.
TGAAAAATGACTACTGAGAGAAGATGCCACTATGGCATCTGGGGAGTGAAATAATCTCCCAGCAAGCTGAGCCTATTTGCTAATTTGCTACAGTAGGACTGCATGCCATGTTCAAATACAGCAGGCAGGAGCAGTGATGGGTTCCAGACAGGCGGCCCCTGCTAACATTATTAGCGAAAAACCCCAGACTTTTATACTGTTTAGTGCTTTGGCAGCTAGGTAGCTCCAGTAGCTTGCTGTCTTGTTATCCATAACACAGGAATAAAATGGAAAAAAATACACTCCAATCCCTCAGATATACACAAGGAAAAACACACGGTTGAGACACACACACACGCACACACACATACACACACCACACAAAGGCACACAGGCAAACATAAGGCTTGTGTATGTAATTATGTCATCTGTTAGTTTGGACTGAGCACACGCCAACCACAACAAGCTCCATTGTCCAGGGAGGAACTGTCCATATTTGGCGCGTCTGAAAGAGTGATATCCTCATCAGGCTCTCGCAGCACCTCATTCGTCACGGCGACAGCATGGACCTCGACGAGCCGGCTAACACCGGCAATCACCGCGGCGATGGCCACGCGGCGGCCACCGGCCTCGTCATTAACGGCTCGAGCCGTTTCTGATCTCAAGGCTGCTGTGGCTCGACAAAAAGGGCTGTAATGCTCGGAGTAAATATTTACACAGTGGCAGTCATGTAGCCACGCTCCAGTTCGAGTGCTATTGATGAGGAGGGAGGAAAAAGAAACAGCAGTTGGAAAAGTAATGAGGCAAGTGAGAGAGGAGGGGGCAAACATGGGTGATTTGGATGTCGTTTTTTCTGCAAAAGTTCCTCTAAACACACTCGCATTGTAAAATGGGCCAACCATTTTCGAACCTCAACGAACACTGTAACTTTTACTCTTAAAAGCTGAAACCTGACCCTCAACCGACGCTCGACCCACACAGTTCTTCTTTTCCGCCCTTTTCCTATGTGTGTATTTGTGTGTGTGTGTGTGTGTGTGTGTGTGTGTGTGTGTGTGTGTGTGTGTGTGTGTGTGTGTGTGTGTGTAGGTCTTGCTCTGTTCAGATAAATAAGAGAGCGGTGAGTGGTTTTGTTCCTACTTCCAGATGGATGAACTGAGCACGGCACCAGGTGGTTTGAGGTCCTCTTTTGAAGACGCCATGTTAACACCAGCGAAATGGACAGCAGATTTCACCGGAGTGGGAGACAGCAGAGTGTGTGTGTGTGTGTGGGGGGGGGGGGGGGGGGGGGGGATTGGCCAGCGGTAACCACATCTTGGCCCCCCTTGACTGTGTTGGCTACATCTCCAGCCCCATATCTTGCCGTGGGGTGGGAGTGGAGGGGGCTGCAATCAGTGTGGTAATACATAGTGACAGGCTGCCTGCCTGGTTTTACCTCCCACACAGACACACATACACATTCATGTACACACATAAACCCACATACACACATAAACCACAGAGACAGACATACACACATACACAGACACACAGACGCATGCACACATGCTCATACACGCACACACACACACACACACACACACACACACACACACACACACACACACACACACACACACCCAAAGCCACAGCCAATGCCACGCTTTGCTACCTGCCCCCTGGGCACAACTGTGCCCCGATCATGGAGAACAAAAAAAATCCAAAAGCACAAAAAATAAATAAATAACATGCAGCATCCATTACACAGTGCAGCTCTGGTGTGCATTACCGACCAAACGTGTTCTCCTCAGATCCACTGAAGCGCTCAGCGACAGGCCGTGGGAGACGCGCGGGTGTCTCCCACCGCTGTTTCTCCATGTGTCTGCTGTTTGCACGTACAAATATGAGAATCAGCTTGTGCAGTGTGATGCAGAAAGAAAGAGACACACGCCAGGGTAGCGTGGAGCTGTGTGTTCATTTAAATGAGCACACTGGCAAGGAAGTGAGTCGCACCCTTTGCACGAGGGGGAAACTAAGATGGCTGTCGCAAAAAAAAACAGACAGTATTGTGGGTAATCACTGCAGTGAAGAGTTCATTGGTCAAGACGTCACCACTAAGGGTATATGTCAGTGTGTGAAAAATCAGATGCTAAAACATCACAGCCACACAATCCCACACAACATGCACAGTTGTGTTATTAATGCTTAATTAAGCTATAATGATTATGTTATTAATTCTTAATTAATATATGATGATTCTGCTATTAATACTTAATTAAAATATGTGAGGGCCTTTTTTGGTAATTCAGTTAGAATGAGTAGGGACTGGTAGTGTCCTCCTAAGGATACTCAGAGGAGAGAATGGCTGTTTCAGACAGCTCACTGAGATCACAAAAGTGCTTCAGACCCTAAAAATGGAGTGTGTCTAATTTCACCTGAGCCGCTGGGGTGCATGTTAGACAGTAATTCTCTCGCCTCTGGAGCTGTGTTTCACCCACGCTGCCGTCGGCTGTGCTGCATTGGCTCGCTGAGCTCCCGACGCGCCCGGGGCTCTAGTGTGGATAAGCGCCGGCGTTTTCCTTGCGGCTGCAGCGGCAGGGCCCCACTGGGGATCCGGGGGGGGGGGACGCGACTTGAGCAGGATCTACACCCCCCCCCCCCACCCCACCCCACCCCCCTCCACAACCCAGCATCTCGAATCTCCCACCCTCGCTCCCCGTGTGCGGCTCACCTGGGGCCCGTGCCTGGAGCATGCCGACGGGGGAGACAGGCCAGCTGCTGCTCCACAGCTCCCACAGATGCTCCGGAGCCCCGTGAGCTACACAATCTGAGCCAGCCTCCAATTTACTGCTAAACCTACCATCACAGAGGAGGGGGGGAAAACAGCACGATTCTCATGCGAGAGAAGGAAGAAACTTCCCCTCCACTTCCCTTAACTGCTTTTAGTGATTCATTTAATCTTTTAAGCTCTTGCAGGAGGGGGGGGGGGGGGGGGGGGGGGGTTAAAGCAGTAGGTCTGTGTCCTACGCGACAGGGCACTCATATGAAAGAAAGAAAGAAACTCCGAAAGAAGCAGAGAGCAAATTACATCTTGTAAGAAGAAGGACAAGAAGCTCTGTCTTGATCCACACGACCAAAGACGGTGCCTGTGTTACCTCTCCCGCCTGTCTGTGAGAGAGAGAGAGAGAGAGAGCGGAGTGATTTGAGGTACCGGCCTCACGAAAGAAGAGGAGATATTGGCATCAGACACACACACACACACACACACACACACACACACACACACACACACACACACACACACACACACACACACACACACAGACAGGCACCATAGGGAGTAACCTCAGGAGAACATGACGTAGGAGAGCTAAAAGACCTCTCCCACCTTTGGAAGGCCTCGCCTGCGTTGCTGCACGCACGGGCTAGGCAGTCGCACGGCAGAGCGCTGTGTTTCCTCTCCCCTCTCCCTCCTTCCTTCATCTTCTTCTTCTTCATCTTCCTCCCCCTCTTTCCCGAGGCATACTTGGATAGTGTGCGGCGAGCGTGCTTCCTGTGAGATGCTCGGTGAGCGAGCAGAGATTGGCAGATACCCCCTTACCCTTCCCCAAGCACCCCTCAGCAGAGCCCGAGTACCCCCCACTGCTCGCCTCTCCTCTCTCCGCAGTTAAGATAAAACAGAGCCAGGAGACGTACTGAATTACAGTGATCTGCACGCATACACACACCAAATCACATAACAGCTCTCCACATGGCGAATAAAATGGTCGCCAATGCACCTCTTCTTTTTTTTTGCAACCATTTCTACCCTGTTCGTTGCCAGTGGTGATCATCCTCCAGGACTTCCTTCACCCAGCTAATATAGGCTACTTACGTTACAATGTGACAGGGTTCAACATTACGGCTTATCTGTAAAAAAAATATGTATTGTGACAGCACAAACATTTTTTGCCTGAAGGACAAGTGCCCTTATGATACAGTGTCGCAAAAGTTGGTTTTGACATTTAAAATATACAATGACGTATTTGATCATATCTCGCTGACATTTTGTTGCCATAAAAAAACCTTGCCATATCATGATATTATTTCTAGGTAATGTCACCCATCACCAGTAAAGGGTGCGCTCAATAGGCCCAAGAATCCTTTGTGAAGTGCTGTCGGCAAAGAAAAGGAAGTGCAGAACAAACTAGACTGAACACAGAAACAGTTCAGCATTTTTCTTATTTGAAGATGTTAATTTTAGCCCCTAATACTGATTTGGCTCCTAAATATTTGGGGTTGAGGAAAAATGGCTCATAATTTTGTCTGGAGCCCTGCATAAACACACACACACACACACTGAATTCACACATACAACAAAGGGTGGGAATTTAGACAATACCGGTAGAAATACACATCATAAATAAATACTAGGGCCACACATTTTAGTCAAACTATTATTTACATTCACATTTTCTCATTTGGCAGACACTTTTATCCAAAACGACTTACAAGTGAGGAACAAGCTTCAGTACAGTAGGGGACCTTGGAGTAAGTGCTAATTGGTAAAGTACTTAATCTATTCAAGAAGTAAATCTATTCAATAAGACAAAGTGCCCCTGCTCTGATAGCATTTGGTAGCTCGTTCCACCATCGGGGAACCACAAATGAGAATAT
>NC_045159.1:8602434-8634934 GCF_900700415.2 Clupea harengus | reverse complement strand
TTCAAGATAAATTGCCTAGCATATAGCCTTATTTGAAGATGATGGTGCTAGCATTTGCTGAATTTAAGCACATTTTCCTACATATTGAGAAAATAATTCTTAAATCTTTTGGGTACATAGGCAAATGTACTTGCTTTAGTGTAGTTGTACTGATTTCAAGATAAATTGCCTAGCATATAGCCTCATTTCAAGATGATGCTGCTAGCATTTGCTGAATATAAGCAAATTGTTCTACATCTTGAGAAAATTATTCTTACATTTTTTTTTTATTTAGGCAAATGTACTTGTTTTTAGTGTAGCTTTACTGATTTCAAGATAAATTGCCTAGCATATAGCCTTATTTCAAGATGATGGTGCTAGGATTAGCTGAATTTAAGCACATTTTCCTACATATTGAGAAAATAATTCTTAAATCGTTTGGGTATATAGGCAAATGTACTTGTTTTAGTGTAGCTGTACTGATTTCAAGCTAAATTGCCTAGCATATAGCTTCATTTCAAGATGATGGTCCTAGCATTTGCTGAATATAATCACATGTTTCTACATTTTGAGAAAATAATTCTTACATTTCTTTGTATTTAGGCAAATATACTTGTTTTTAGTGTAGCTTTACTGATTTCAAGATAAATTGCCTGGCATGTAGACTCATTTCAAGATGATAGTGCTAGCATTTGCTGAATTTAAGCACATATTCCTACTTATTGAGAAAATAATTCTTAAATCTTTTGGGTATATAGGCAAATGTACTTGTTTTTAGTGTAGTTGTACTGATTTCAAGATAAATGACCTAGCATATAGCCTCATTTCAAGATGATGGTGCTAGCATTTGCTGAATATAAGCACGTTTTCCTCATTCACTTTAACCTGCTAAAGGATGATAAAGTCTGTTCTTAAAGCAAAAGTTTGATACTGTCTTTGCACTGTATAGTATTTTGTCTACAGGAATACATAATTGCTGTGCTGTGCTGTAAAACATTTTTTTATATATTTAGAGATCAGAAGGACAAGATGCTTGAAATAAGAAATTCTGACTTTGACAAAGCAGTTTTGTACTTATAATGCCTTATAATTATGGCAATTCTAGTTTTAAGCATTAACGTGCTCAGAACCAGTAATACAATCTCAGTAACAAGTAATAAAACCTTATTAAGATAATTAAGGACTGAAACACTTGAAGCAAGTGAAATGCTCTAACATAAAAAATGCCTTTTGTCAGACAAAAACAAGCATATATTGCCTTGATTGAAGATATTTCATCTTACTAAGATTTCACTTTTTGCAGTGTGGCACACAGTACGTCTGGTCCACATGAGTAATTTCTGCCATAACTTTTCCCAGCCTTGTAGCTAGAGTTTTGGAGAAGATTCTACTGTCTATACATAGGAGGGACAGAGGGCGCCACTGTTTCAGGTCAGTCAGGTCGCCCTTCTTGGGCACCAGGGTCAGAACTGCTCTCCGGCAACTTAGGGGGAGTTTATCCCCTGCCACACTGGCATTCAGCATGTCCAATAAATCCTGCCCTATGACTGACCAGAAAGACTTATAGAACTCTGCTGGTAGGCCATCTATTCCAGCTGAACGGCCATTTTCTATTCCCATGACAGCAGCATGTAACTCCTCCAGTGTCAACGCTCTATCAAGCCTTTCAGCCGAATCTTCACTTAGCTTTGGCAAATCCTTTAAAAAGACATCACTCAATCCTTGTTTTTCATGATATTCTTTTCTGAACAATTTTGAATAAAACTCTGTGGCCCGCTTCCTAATGTCAGAAGTCTTTGTTAATAAAAACCCTGATTCTGAGCGTAGGGCATGAATGAGCCGCCTTTGGCCATTCTTCTGCTCTAGACCAAAGAAAAACTTTGAGCGAGCATCCATCTCCGAGACATTGCGGAAACGTGAGCGGATCAGAGCGCCCTGTGCCTTTTTTTCCAGTAGATCATTCAATTTAATTTTACTTGATTTAATTTTTTCAATAGAATTAATTTTCTTAGTTTGATCAACTGTGGTATCCACCAGATTCTGGAGATACATCATTTCTGTCTCCAAACCTTCTTGCAATACGGTTAAGTTTCTCGTGACATTGAGTGTATACTGTTGACAAAGCTGCTTCGTTTTTACTTTTGCCATGTCCCACCACTGCTGCAATGTGGGAAAAGAATTTTTTTCTTTCTTAAAGGTTTTCCAGAAATAGGAAAAAACTTCTTTGAAATGCTTATCCTCCAGTAATGCTGTATTAAAATGCCAATAAGCACTCTTTGGCTTAACAGAATTTAAAGAAAAAGAACACACAACTAAACTGTGATCTGAAAAACCAACTGGAGTGATAGAGCAGTTTCTAAAAAGACTAAACTGGTGTTTAAAACCATAAAACCTATCTAGTCGGGCCAAAGACAATACATTATTGTATGCATGAACCCATGTATACTGCTTATCAATAGTGTGGAAATTCCTCCAAATGTCCACTAGGACATTTGAATTTTTTAACTCAATGAGCCGTCTACGTGAGGGCATGTGCGGCTCTACATGGTTCCTGTCCATGGCCTTTTCAGTACAGTTAAAATCTCCTCCCAGAAGTAAAAACTCCTGTGAATCAAGACCACGTAAGGTATTGTCTAGACTATTTAAAGCATTCTCTCAACTGCCATAGTAGGCGCATAGACACAAATAAAAACAAAAAAATGATTTTCAAATTGGGCTTTGACTTTTAAAAGTCTACCTTTGACAATTTCCTCAACCTGAAAGGATAAGGGGGTGAAAGTGCGGGAAAATAAAATAGCAACCCCACCACTATTTGAGGTGTTGTGGCTTAATAGAGTCAGTCCATCAAACTCTCTTACCCAGTCAACTTCATTCAAAGCATCAGAATGAGTTTCTTGAACGAAAATGATGTCAAACCTTTTTTGTCTTATTGTTTCAAACAAAACAGCTCTCTTACTCTGTTCTCTAGCCCCATTTATATTTAAAGAGGCAACACGAATTTTCATCCATTGCGGCTGTGACCTGACTATTGTCAGTTAATGTTACATTGCGTGTTTGTGATGCATCAGTGTTTTCAGGTTCGGCATTGCCCACTACATTTCCCTCCGAGCTTGCCATCTCATTTGGTAAAACTGTTGTATCTTTTACTTGTTCCTGAGGAACATCTGCCTTGGCTGTCTCACCGGTAGTAGGTGAAATAGTGACCGTCTCACCAGCACCAGTCTCGGAAGACTGCGCCTCCGCTGTATTACCACTGGGGCTACCAATGTTTTCACTCTGTCCAGAATCATCGGATTTCCCCCGTTTTTCGGGACAAGCGCGTATAAGGTGTCCATGTGAACCACAACCGAAGCATTTCATAGCGTTTGTACTGGCGTAAACAACATAGTTAAAGTTGTCAGCCTTAATATTCAGGGTCAGATCCAAATCATCATTGTTGTCTTTTAAAACCATGTACACGAATCGCCTAAAAGACATGACATGTTTTAAAAGCGGAGATTTACTTGCAATCGGTATCTTTTTAATCTGCGACACTAGTTTGTCATGATGTGATAACGTTTGTAACAACACCTCGTCTTTGATGAAAGGTGGCACATTTGACAAAGTAACCCTTTTCGACGGGGTAGAAAGAGGAAGGACAGATGTGAACTCTCCATTGATCACTACTCCACGTTCAACCACCTCATTGGCCATGGCAATGGTTCTCAAGAACAGAACAACAGCGTTGTTCATTCGGGCCGCTGATAAAACATTATCATGCCCTACAATTTCTCCAACAACCAAACCACAATCTTCCACGCTGGCAGTCGATGCAATCTTAATCTCATTACGCCGCGTCAGTTGTTCAAAACTCCCCATACCTGGGGCAGACATACAGCATACCGCTGATAGCAGACGCCCAGGAATCACCACACCCAAAATAAACAAAAATACCCTACGTGCTATTTTCACTAACCTATACAAAATAAACCTTAATGTTCTAGATAAAAAAATACATTAAATATTAGGATAGAAAAAGATAGAAAAGTTAGAAAGAACAGTCGTTCCTGGCACAGCGGCCAGTGCTCCTCACTCACTCACATTTCCGTGTTTCCCACTCGCTCCCAGCATGCACTCAGAGAAAGCAAGAGAGAGAGAGAGAGAGAGAGAGGCAGATGTAGGGACAATGAGTTGTACCCTTCTGAAGGACAAGTGTAGCTGAACATCTCTTTGCCATCTATGTTGGGCCTCGTTTAGTGTCATAGTGGCAGGTTCAGAAACTGAACCCATCATGGATTGTCAAATACAGCTTGGCCTTGCTTGATCACTCGCAAAGCTGTAACTTCAGGAGAAAATTGAATGTGGAGTTTAGACAGACTAGCAACGGGGTAGTGAATGAAAGCTGCTCTGAATATGAGTAACTGTACTTCCAGCTGTGTCTGACCACCAGGGTTTCTCTCTCGCTCTCGCTCTCTCTCTCTTTCTTTCTTTCTTTCTTTCTTTTTTCCATCTCTCAAACAGACACAACCTTAAACTGACAGGGCGAGCTCTTCTGATTGGCCATGGACGTTCGGTGTGCTGCTCTGTGCACCTGCTGTAACATCCTGTTACCCTCTCCAGTCGGGGTGTCAGCCAAGGCCACGCTCGAGGTTACATCATCATTTCCCCCCCGCAGGATAGAGGTGAGAACCGCTACACAGTCTGTTAAACACATACGCTACGCCCTCTATAGACCTGCAGCAACAAACCCATCCGAGTGGTAAAAAAAAACATATCTCCTGCGAGTACAGCAATATGTGTGCAGGCACTTATTGCTTCTCCACTGAGGCACAATAAGGGGAAAAGGCTACAGGGAGCCAATATGTGCGCAGGAGGCTGTGTTTTGAAAAGTTAGCAACGAATAAAAGAAAGTAAAATAGAGAGGCTAGTGTTTCTTTCTTTTTCTTTTTCGCTGACGGAAATGTGTGGGAGTGTGTCTTATTTGCCAAATACTCAGACGAACCCATACAAAGGATATTGTGTCTGGTTATTTCTCCAGGCCCTCAATGGAATTTTAAGTCCTTTTTTAGTATTCAGCGGCAGGTGTACACTTTCAAAACGGCTGTAAATCTCTGTGGTAACACAAGTGAGCTGCTTTTGTGTGAATAAGTTATGTGATATTTTTGTCCCTGCAGCTCCACTGGTAGAATAAGGCTAACAACAACCACACATAATGACAAAATGTCTACATTTTCTGTTCTGTAAGTCACTTTCGATAAACATGTCGGATGAATGTATGTGTACAGAAACAATCCAGTCTTATATATTAGCAAACAATCCATACTGGAATAAGCAAATCCAGTCAGTGTCAGCTGCCAGAACGACCATTCAATTAGCTTGTAATTAAGGTCTGAGCAAAGGTCTGCGAGAAACAAAGGTGACTGTACTCTCAAGGCAACCAATTCCTTTAATTAGTCAATTAGGAGGCCCGTCTGGAATGAGCCAGCCACAGCACTATAGTTTTATTGCACGCGGTTCATCTCTGTGTGCAGATCCGTACTGAGGGGCAAAGGGCTGATTATAACTCTGCAGGCTTCAGATAAAACATGCCTGTCAAGCATATAGACAGATCAAACACACAGAAAGGAGAGAACACAAGAATAACATCAGACACAGACAAATATGCACATTCAGTAGAGAAGTTCACATGAAACACACAACACACACACAAGCAAATGCAGATAGATTAGCAGGGTTTCCAACTAAAGTTGATGGAAATGGGTTTATTCACTTTAAACTCTCATTTGTTGCGATTTTATGAAGTGTTTTTTTATTAAGGTGCCTTGTCAACCTGAAGTTTTGAACCCACAGCTGTTCACAACTCCTCCCTTGTTTAGGACCGTGTCCATTTTTAGGTTGCATAACAGAGTGGATGGAGACGCATTTCCTTAAATGCACTGAAAATATGCAAATGCGTTGGACGGAAACCCAGTTCATTATGCTTGACTAATTCTGATGGGAAAGATTAGCCATAATCTATCTATCATGAGTCGTGGCCAAAAAAGCTCTATCAATCAATAAATATGAACACCTCTCTTGACCTCATTCCAGAGTTCTCAGGAAAACAAATGGCTTTGTGGTGGGAGGAGACAACTGGGTGAGGAAGGAGACAACCACACACACATACATCCATATTCACAATCCCAGCCCATTCGTACTGCTCCGACTGTCACACACAGACGAGGTGGAATAACTCTGTGTGTGTCTCTCTTTCTCTCCCTCTCTTTTATTTCTCTCTCTCTTTCTCATAGCGCGACACGATCGTCTGTCCTGGCCTGATATAGAGAGGGAAGATTGCATTACAGGCAATTAGCGGAGGAGTGCCACGTAGCCCCACTTGTGTTGTCGCACACACACACACACACACACACACACACACACACACACACACACATACGCACACACACACACACACACACACACACACACACACACACACACACACACACACACACACACACATGCACGCACGCAAGAGACTATCAGCTCTAACAGTCACCATCGGTTCCTGTTCCTCCCGATCGTTCCAGTCCATTTAATGTTACTGGAGCTGCTCAATTACGACTAGTGCTGGCCTTATCTGCAACGAGGGAAAATGCCTTGGAAATGTACAAAGTGTATTAAATAAAGAGCTGTGATATCACTATCAAACAAAAGCAGAAGAATAAGAGGGACAAAAATCTACATGTTAGAGACTAACCAGTTTTTTGTCTTTGTTTTTTTCTTTCTTTGTCTGTGAATTGGAGGGTGATGAAAGAGCTCAAAGATAAGGCCACTCCAGGAACTGTTACACACACACACCTTCACACACACACACACACACACACACACACACACACACACACACACACACACACACACACACACACACACACACACATGCACACACAAAAGCATACATGCAACTGTGTGCTTGCGTACACAAGCACACAGGAGCGCACACACACACACACATACACACACGCACACACACACACACACACGCATACGCACACACACGCGCACACACACACACACGCACACACACACACATGCACACATACACGTATAGCCTTCCAAACATAGAACATTTTGTAATCTCCCTTTGCCTACTCACAGAGGTAGGAAGGCTTTGTGGAATTAATCTATTACAGTCGAATGATTAGATTCAGCAGGGATGTCTGCCACAATGGCATCACACAGACACATAGACCGGCATATCAGCATCACACAACCTCAAAATACTTTACACAAAATAATACACCCTTCCCTTTTCCACTATAGCTATCATAAAGCGGCTTATTATGGCGTCAATTTATACTGGCAACTGGAATTGTTAGCATGCAGATTTGGTTATTCCTTTGAACGGAATGAAAATGATTTCTGCAAAGAGATTAATTGCAAGTGTCTAATGTGATTTAGTGAGCCTGAGAGCAATCGTTGGAACACTGCATTTCAGCTCTTAGTGGAAGCCTGTCTAAACCCTCACAGGGAACACCTCAGAGCAGCCGCTGTGATTATGCATAAACCTGTTACACCCGGAGAAAGGTGGTTGTAAAAATTTAAAATGTGAAAATGATACCCCCCCCCCTCATTTGGTGAACGATATTAAGAATGACTATCAAGGATTATTTACACAATGTGTTGACTGATTCAATACATTTATGTATTTACCATAATACATTTAGACAGCACAGGCAACAAAAATGGGTTTTGATCTTTTTTTACAAGCCGCAAAACAAATCTCAGAGGAAAGCTGAGCAAAGCCTTGTTTACTGAATGCATTGTTCACTCTGTTAATTGCACCTGAATGCTGTCAAAGTGGTGAGGCCAGTTTCCCACCTGTGTGTATGAGTCCCAGAACTACTGGCGGTGAAGTGATAATTACACCACATAACAGAAGGCAATCAACATAAGTGCTTTGCCTCTCAACCGCTGGCGATGCGGCGCATGTTAAGAGTGGAGCCGCGTGTTTCTGTTTTACCTCTCAATGTGCTCACATGACTAACCACTGGGCGATATGACTGTTACAACTTACACACAGTTTTGTATTAGGTGCTTTGCGTGTGCTCCATACACACTTGGAATACTTTAATTTAAGTGTTTTAATGTAATTACAATCCATGTGGCACAAAAATAAATATGGAGCAGAAACTACACAATAGCACATAAATATGTACAATACAACAGATCAATGAATGGATGCAGCCTCACAGAAAAACTGTGTGAAACACATTAGCAGAATACATTCGAGACATTGTCTTTCCTAACAAGACTCCAGGTAAGACAAAGCACAAGCCTTACATGCATCTGTCCAACTCATTTAGCAGCATCTTTCTGACACTAATGTTATGGATGGGAATGGGGATTAAACAGAAGAACATAATGCAGTCCAGATTCCATCCAGCTGGAGAGGACATCAGCCAGAACAACAGGCCTCTTAATGATGATGATGATGATATTCTTCAAGGCCTCATTTTTGAAGAGGCTAACCGCAAATTTACGGTGGCTAAGTGAGAGCGAAAGTCCAGAAATGGACCGACCTCTCTAGAGTGGGCCTGCCTGTCCCTCTCTGCTTGTTCCACTAACACATGGACATAAACCACAAATTTAACACGTGTTATGGCCCCGTTGCTCTCCTAACTTAGCGTTAAGGTATTGCGCCAGTGCGCTAAGGCCAGATACTGTAAATTAGCTGCTGTGTCTAGGGGCTTCCACAGAATCAACATTCCGAACTACATCTACCAGGGGACCCGCAGTGGTTGTCGTGGTGATAAATAAAGTGCTGTAGAACACGGTTTTCAGCAGCTCAAGGCTCAGGATTCTTTTTGCCTTTAAGTTTCTTGCGAATCCTTGGTATTCCATACATACAGTGCCCTCCACAATTATTGGCACCCCTAGTGAATATGAGCAAAACAGGCTATAAAAAAATATGTCTTTGCTGTTTATCCTCTTGGTCTTTCACTCAAATTATTCACAAAAATCTTGCCTTTTCATTGAAGTAAAACTATTGAAAGAAAAAAAAACTGTTGACATTAACTAAATATTTTTCCCCAAAACATGTGTGCCACAATTATTGGCACCCCTTAATTTAATGTTTTGTGCAGCCTCCCTTTGCCAAGATAATAGCTCTGAGTCTTCTCCTATAATGTGTGATGAGGTTGGTGAACACATGGCACGGGATCTGAGACCATTCCTACATACAGTATCTCTCCAGATCCTTCAGATTCTTAGGTCAACGCTTGTATACTCGGCTTCAGCTCTTCCGACAGATTTTCTATGGGGTTTAGGTCGGGGGACTGTGATGGCCATGGCAAAACCTTTATTCCGTGGTCGGTGAACAATTTTTGTGTTGATTTTGAGGTGTGCTTCGGATCATTGTCCTGCTGGAAGGTCCAACCACGGCCCATTTTAAGCTTCCTAGAGGGGGCTGTTAGGTTTTCATTTAATATCTGCTGGTATTTGATGGAGTTCATGATACCATGTCTCCTAACAAGATGTCGAGGGCCTTTGGAAGCAAAACAGCCCCACAACATCAAAGATCCGCCACCATACTTCACATTGGGTATGGGGGTCTCTTCTGTATGGCTATCTTTCTGTCTACGCCAAACTCACCTTTGATGTTTGTTGCCAAAAAGCTTTATTTTGGTCTCATCTGACCATATAACTCGGTCCCATTGAAAGTCTGACTTACATTTGGCAAACTGCAGGCTCTTTAGTTTGTTGTTGATTGACAGCAGAGGCTTTTTTCTGGCAACCCTCCAAAACAATTTGTGGTGATGGAGGTGGCGTCTGATGGTAGTTCTGGAGAGTTTCTGAACCCAAGACTCAATTTACCTCTGCAATTCTCCAGCTGTGATCCTTGGAGATTCTTTTGCCAGTCGAACCATCCTCCTCACGGTGCGTGGGGTCAATTTACAGATAGGTCCTCTTCCAGGCTGATTCTTAACATCTCCTGTCGCTTTAAACTACTTAATTATTTCCATGATAGTGGAAATGGGTATTTTCAACTCTTTAGAGATTTACTTGTGTCCATTTCTTGATTTGTGCAGCTCCACAACTTTCCGTCGCACATTGTCACTGTGTTCTTGGGTCTTTCCCATAGTGATGAATGACTAATGGAATTTGGCCTGTGTCACCTCATATTTGTTCGCCAGTGGAACAAGAAGTCATGGTTGACCTCTTAAGAGTTCCTTATCAAACAGGTGAACTTAAAAATGTAAAACATGACTGGAAATATACTTCAGTTAGATTTTAATTATAAGATTTTTCTAGGGGTGCCAATAATTGTGGCACACATGTTTTGGGGAAAAATATTTATTTAATGTCAACAGTTTTTTTTTCTTCCAATAATTTTGCTTCAATGAAAAGGTAAGATTTTTGTGAATATTTTGAGTGAAAGACCAAGAGGATAAACAGCAAAGACATATTTTTTTATAGCCTGTTTTGCTCATATTCACTAGGGGTGCCAATAATTGTGGAGGGCACTGTATATTTATATACATATAATATATCTTATTATACGGCTCTTCAGAATTTTCCAAAGAGTACCGTTGATTTGAATGGGCCATCCCAACGTTTGCAGGTGAATATTTCCTGATATTCACAGCTGCGAAAAGATATTGACCGCTGTCATTGGCAACGGGTTTTGTGCTTCTAATTCACATCTTTCATATCATTCCGCAAGTAGTCCGGTCATTTAACGTAACAGACTCATTGTAATTTGAAGTCAGCAAGTAATGGGTTGCTACGCAACACCTGAAACTTAAAAGTTCTATTTGCTTGAAGAACTATTTATTTCTTAGCGGAAAACACGAAACGGCAACTAAATCATTAAAAAGAGGTATTTTGGAGGAATGTCTTCTATCGTTTTTGGCAAGTAACCATATAATAAGCGGGATAATGTATTGTCCGTCGGTCATTATCCAAAAATAAATCCCTTCAGGAGGAAGGGGTGCTGTTCGCCCCGTCGGGATTTATTTTTGGATAATGACCTCCGGACAATACATTATCCCTTACATATGTGAGAGTGGCAGTTGTGTGTGTTTGTGTGTAACTGTCCTTGGGTTTATAAGCGTGTGTGTTCTATTAGTGTGAGCATGCAAAAATGGGTATACAGTATGTGTTAATGATACTAAAAAGGAAGGCTAAGAAACATTTGTCTACGGTGTGCGTGCATGCATGAGTGAGTGTGTGTGTGTGTGTGTGTGTGTGTGTGTGTGTGTGTGTTTATGTATGTGTATACGTATGTGTTTCTGTGTGTGTGTGGGAGAGGGTGTGTTTGTGTGTAACATGGCAGTGAAGCAGAACAGCAGAGCGCTCAGCGGGGACCCAGATCAGCAGAAAACCAAACGCTGGGCTTTCACGAGGCCAACTCCACATTCCTGCACAGGGAGCACGGGAGAGAAAATACAGCGCCACCGCCGCAGCCTGCCAAACACCACCGCATCGCTGTCAATCACGCTGATTACACAGAGACAAGGACCGAGCCAGGGAGCAAGAGAGGAGGAGGATCAGAGATTGAAAGACAGGAAGAGCGAGAGAAAGAGATAAAGAGAAAGAGAGAGAGGACTTCCATGTAGTAAGGTAGACAGCATGTCTTCATATGTCTTTGCTGTTAAGCTGTTTGAGCTGCATAGTTTTGTATGAAAGGTGCTATACAAATAAAGTTTATTATTATTATTATTATTTATGTCTTTTTCCCTGTTTCATGCTTTAGCTGCGGTGTTCCGGTGTGTGAATGCTCGTGCAAGTAAAGGTCCCCTGCACTTGATCCTGAGCTGAGAGCAGGGGGAGGCGGAGATGCTCTCATGTTCCAGCAGCACAAGGACAACCAGGGCGAGGCGTGGACACGACACGCCTGTGGATGAGGGGGGACAGGAGCAGAAGGGAGGGAGACCTGCCAACAGCCCTCTGCTCCAGGCACTCGGAGAGAGAGGGGGGGGGGGGGGAAGAGAGCGGGGAAGAGGGAGAGAGAGAGAGAGAGAGGGGGGGGGTGAAGAGGGAGAGAGAGAGAGAGAGAGAGGGGGGAAGAGGGAGAGAGAGAGAGAGTGCTAGTATTAAATAGTGGACTCATGGCCGCTTCCACCACTGCCACTGCCCCCCCCCCCCTACACACACACACACACACTCTCTCCCATAAACACTCCAGAGTTTCCACAGCACCTGCCCAGTGACCCTGGGGTTAAGCACACAGGTTAACACATACACATATTCACACACTTACTCACACACACACACACACACACACACACAGTCACCCATTCAAAGACCTTATTAAAACAGTCCTCCCAAAAATTCTCTCGGTTCCTGCAGTTGAACCAGCTCTATCGGCTCACTGTCTGTTGCTGTCTGTTGCTGTCCGTTGCTGTCTGTCTGCGGCCCAGAATGGGTGTCAGTAATACCTACAGAGCAATCTGCTTTCTCAACCAACTGCATCAAATGGATATCTTATTTAAGTGTGTCTGTGTGTGAGAGAGAGAGAGTGTGTGTGTGAGTTGCATTCATATGTGCATTGCATATGGTGGGCAGAAAAGGTCATGAAAAATGATGCACCTTGTTACCGCCTATTACCCTGACAGGAGAGCTGGCACTTGCGAGTCTGCATATGCCATGATGGCTATACCACCCAGGTGGTCCATTACAGGAGCAGCCAGAGGCCAGGGGCTGCTCAGGATTTCCACCACAGCAATTAGTACCCTGATTAGCCCCCTGATTTCACATCTCTGCTTTCTCAGAAACCTAACATGAGGTATAATGATGTGAGTCATTGTGGGATATAAATAGTGGATGACCAGGTTTCAGTGCTTGTTAAGCTAAGAGGTGTAGGAGTGTGTGTGTGTGTCGGGGGGGGGGGGGGGGGGCTTTAACAAGGCTCCACTGGTTTAGTACTGAGGTGTTTTGTGTTTGACAGATATCTAGTGTCGTCTGGCCTTTTCAACTGGCATTTTACAAGCCTGGGCCACGCCTATGGGTCTGTGTTTGTTTGGGTGGTGGTGAACTGTGTCAGACGGAATAAAAAGCCAGATTGAGTTGATCTGCACCTGCACTGTGCAATACAGTGAGTGTGCAGGAGTATGTGTGTGTGTGTGTGTGTTTGTGTGTGTGTGAGAGAGAGAGAGAGAGAGAGAGAGAGAGAGAGACAGAGAGGATTAGAGAATGCACATAATAAGGTCTGTATGCGTGTGGGTGTTAATATATACAGTGCCCTCCAGAATTATTGGCACTCTTATTTAATATGAGTGAAAAAGGCTGATGAAAATTCCCCTTACTGATTATCAAATGTCGTCTTTACTAAGCAAATAGAGCAAATACATAAATTCCATACCACAAGATAAAATGTCAGAGGTGATCACAAAATACATTTTATTCAGAAAAATACGTAATTACTGGCACCCCTAATATTTTTTGCAACCCCCTTTTGCCAACAGAACAGCACCTCTTGTCTCCTTTACTGCACTCTCTTCTTGAGCTCAACCCAGGTTTCCAATTGGATATAGGTCAGGATACTGGGATGCAGTGTTGTGCATGAACGCGTTCAAAAGAACGCGTTCATTGAACACGTTCATTTTTATGAGAACGATGAACGACAACTTCATGACAAATAATGAATTTGAACGGTGAACACGTTCATATTATCTGAGGTCTAGCTAAAACATTACGGAATGTTTTCCTTCTAGCCTACTGAGGAAAGACGCAGTCTAAATCGAATGCTTGTACCATGTCGTTGCTCAGTACCTGTCGTTAAATTGCCCAGACAGACCATGTTTCGGTAAATGACCATATTTGGTAATTGCGTTGGTCATGTGACTCCACTTCTCACGGTGCAATGTTTTGATACCGCTACACTGCATATTTAGATGGAGTAGCAGTTAACTTCGGGCATATTTTCACATAATTGAACGTTGCACTTTGTTGAAGTTGTGTGCGTCCATGTACACGTGAGTTTGACTTTGTAGCCTACCTTGTCATTATGTGTTTGTTATAGTTTAGCTTTCTCATAATTGTTACGAGCACTGTCACTTAATTAATCTAGCATGATGCACTGTTCGTGAACTCGCTTAGCATAAGCTGCTAATGTACAAATACGAGTGTTACAGGGTTTACCTATGCTAACTTTTGAGCAGTCTTTCATTTAGTGTACATGCCCTTGTTGATCTGAGATTAAGCCAGTAGCATGGCATTGCTGAAGAGGTTAAATTATTACCTTTAGTTCCCTGTATAATTCATTATTTAAATGGTAGGCTACTACAGGGCTGTGTATTAATGTATATTTTCTGTTTGTACTTTACTTTCACTCACACACACACACACACACACACACATACAAACATACACCCACCTACAATTTATCCCATTCATTGTTGTTAATGCAATACAAAGAGTGAAGAATCAAACTGAATATCCAAGTCTCCATTCTTTTCCATTCTAATCGGATGACCCTCAGTGATTACACATTTCCCGAACCCCCTCTATAACAGTACCCGTATAATTTCTGCGATACCTAAACCAACTAACTCGACTTCGCCCTACATTACCCATGAATCATCGCACACACATATGTATACCAAACAAGCAACGTATTCCAAGGCAACAGCTCTCGGTGTCAATATAAAAGTGGCAAGTGAAAGCGAAAACAGAGACGCAGACTCAGCGAGTAGGCCTACATCCGATCCACCTTATTATTATGTGCGGCATTTTTACACACTGTCTGATAAAGTTTCCGACAGTAAAAATCTCACCTTTCTGTGCAAATTATGTCCTCCTGAAAAATTAGCAATAATTTTAAAAAAAAATGAAAATGAACTGAACTATGAACTAGTTCAGAATTTAAATGGTGAACTATGAACGTGAACGATTCATGTTTACTTGTATGAACTGAACTTTGAACTAGTTCATGAGAGGTGTGAACGTGCACAACACTGCTGGGATGGCCATGGCAAAAGCTTGATTTTGTGTTCATCTAACCATTTTTCTTGTGGATTTTGATGTGTGTTTTGGATTGTGGTCCTGTTGGATGATCCAAGTTTTAGCTTCTTGGCAGAGGCAGCCACATTCTGATTTAAAATCACCTGGTACTTCCTGGAATCCATAATGCTACTCCTCTATGGGCGCAATATACTGCCAGGGCCTTTGGAGGAGAAACAGCCCACTGTATCACAGACCCTCCACCATATTTAACGCCTGCTATTAGGATATTAGTATTGTTGGTATTATTTCTACGCCATATCCACCTTGAGCTAAATTTTTGTTTCATTTGTCCATGCCACCCCGTCCCAGTTAACAAAAGATACGAAAGGTTTCTTTTCTGACATACGTACCTTCTAAACAGTTTGTTGGTGACGTCTTGGAGACAGGATTTTTTTTTCTTCTCCGACTATTGTCCTTACTGAGGCTGCTGACAAAATAGCCTTGCGTCCTCTTCCAGGCTTCTAGTTTGGAATTTCTTTGAATTTCTTGAACTTCGCAATAATTGCCCTAACTGTCGATATGGGCAATTTATGTTGAGCAGCTGTTTTATTGTATCCATTCCCTAAATTGTGTAAGTCAGCACACTTTTGCGTTATTGCAAATGGAATGCTCTTGAATCTTTCCCATGGTGATGGATGACTAAGGGATTTGGGCCATGTGTTACCCCATTCTTTTACCCCAGTGAAACAGCAGGAACTTAAAATTAAATAAAATATGCATGGGATCATTCTTTATTTGCATTTCCTTAATTTTCAATCATCTTTAGCAAGGGTGCCAATATGCAATATGCAATATTTTATCAATATGTTTTTGAGGCATTGATGTATTAAAAATGTATTAAAATTAGATGCCTAATATGTGTGCTTTCCAATTCATTCAGTTAGTCGCCATTTCATGTGGTCTGGAATGACAGCTTTCGGAAACTACAAAGGGACGATATGAAATCTAAAGGCCTTGTATAGTCATTACTGGATTACTTGTATAGTTCATTCTGGAGGGCACTGTACGTATATCTGCATTTGGATGTAAGTACATATGCATAAGTGAGCATGTGTGGAAATACATTTGTGTGTTTTGGGTATATGCGTACATGCATGTGTGTCCATTTGTGTTGTATGTATATGTACAGTATGTGTGCGTGTGTGTTCAAGCCCACCTTTGGAGCAACAGCTGCCAGCTGTGATGAGCGCCATGCCTAAGCACCTGTAGCAGCTGTGGCACGCGTGACTCCCCTTGGGTCAGAGCGTGTTACCGTCAGCATGGGACGACTTACAGTGACAGGCACACAGCCCCCCCCCCCCCCCCCTCACCCTCCCCACTGCAAGCCGACCAGACAGCTATCGCGCGAAGTCGCCGCTGATGCCAGCGGTTAGTTTGGTGTGGGGCGTGTATCCCGTCCCTGACAGGCTCGCTGGGAACACTGATGCGAGGCGAGCGCAAACAGCTCCCATTAAGATTCATACAATTCTGAGTCAATCCTCCACTTCTTTAAGGCCGTGGATGGAAGAAAAAATGGATCCTTCAAAGAACGTGTGGGTATAGAGGAGGGAAGAGGCTGAAGGAGGAGGGAGAGGAGAGGAGGGAGAGAGGAAAATGGAGAAGAAAAAATGAAGAGAGCGATTTAAAAAGACACTGTGGCCTAGACTTGTCACACAGCATCAGGGCACTGGAAGAAGAAGGGAGAGAGAGGGAGAGAGAGAGGGAGAGAGAGAGAGGGAGAGAGGCTGAATACAGCACAAACTGGAAGCTCCTCACCAAGCCGCAGTTAAAACTGACAGTGGAGCAGCTTAGAGAATAACTAAATGAGCCACGAATTAAGAATAACTTCAGCTGTCACTCACACGAGCAGCTGTCATCACAGTTGATTCAAAACTTCACTCTGCTATTAAAACTGTCAGACAGGGCCACCTGCATTGCTGCATGATGCACTATGATGGCAATAATAACATTATGCCATTTTATCAATATTGTTTCGAGGCATCGATGTATTAAAATGAGATGGCTAATATGTGTGCTTTCCAATTCATTCAGTTGGCCTTCCATTAAATGTGGTCTGGAATGATAGCTTTCGGAGACCACAAAGAGGCTATATGAAATCTACAGGCCTTGTATAGTTATTACTTAGTTACCTTGCTCACCTCTCGTCCCTACTTTTGTGCTGCTGGTGTATGTTTCGATGTTTGCAAACTAGGCTGTGATGGTGGAAAAAAACATTGGAGAGTTTTGGGAAAGGGCAAATGAAGTAACGAAGTTAGGACTCATTTCGGATTGATTGATTCTGACCAGTACCGGGATAAAATGAAAACTGTGTGCGAAAGGTGAAATGCAGAATTGCCATTCTCCGGGAACAAAACCAATCTGATATCACATATGAACAAATATCATAGCGTATGGCAGAGATGTACAGCAAAAGGCACTACACTAGTACAAACTACAGTTACAGAAAATGTTATCATTAAGAAGATAAATTATGATAAATATATAAATTGTGCTAAGCTTGTGTGAAATTGTGTGAAGCTAACAAGTTGTGTAGTGAAATTTATAGTCGGATATATGCAGCCGTTTAAAGCTATTGAAGGAAATTAAATGGGAGTATAAAGCACCCTGTTGCTCACACTTCACCAATGTTGTGTTGAGATATATATGAGCATACAAAGACTATGGTCTGCGCATAGCTTGAGAAAGCGGAGAGTATCGCTCTTACTACCAACTCCCTGACCTCACAGGCTACTGACGACTATGTAACGATTACTGCCCATGCATTTGTTTCAGCATTTGAGATTATTCTCTTTTGTTCCGCAAACTTCTCCCCTCGGATGCAGCAGCACAGCACAAAGCCTTACAGACATGGAGAGGAAGTCGAATCTACTCTGTGACCCACAGCCTGTGTATGTCACTGTCAATGCTCAGAATATCACAAACGCCCTACAGTCTGAATACACTGAATACCAATACGTCTTTGCAATTTGGGGGATACGGGTTTGTCTATTTATTGACACCTGTTTATTTCTATCTATAAAAATGCCAATATATATCAATAATCATTTGGAAAATGTTCTGAATATCGATGCATGAAAAAGTAATTGATTGATCCAAGCCTAGTAAACACATGGTTGCAGTGGCAATAGACTTCTTAATGGCGTTGTCTTCTTACCATACCTAATGGCTTCCCTGATGAAGTGGATGTTAATTGTATTTGTCATCCCTCTGTATCTTTCTGTGACAAACAGGAGCCATGGAGGGAATCTGTCCTAACTTTCATGGGTGAATGGTTGGTTGATTAAAATCAGTTACAAACTAGGTCACATAGTGTGTGTGTGAGCAGTTTTCATTCTCATGTGTTATGTAGTGCAATACAGGGAAATTATATCTCAATGCATTTGCTGGCTGTCACTCTCTCTCTCTCTCTCTCTCTCTCTCTATCTCTCTCTCTTTCTGTCTCTCTCTCTCACACACACACACAAACAATCACACAAATAAACTCCTATAGACAGTCAGACAGACAGCCAGACACACACACACACACACACAAAAGCCTGAACACACATATACACACACTCATATGAATACACATACAACACACCCACACAAGGCACACAGACTCACACACTTAAATAAAATAAATATTAGGCTGTCACACACAAAATACAGCCTCAGGACCATACAAAGCAGACACACACACACACACTAGGATTGGGCGGTACCAAGGTCTTATGGTATACCAGCCTGTTTAGAACTCCGCAAGGTATGATTTATAATACCGTCAAAAATAAATAATTTAATTTTGGTGACCACTCGCACACAGGACTAATATTTAATGTAATTCACGATAAGCTTACCCGTGTTCTTATGTGTTCACATTCACACTACTGTTAGTAGATTGGTTAACTATGTTTCCCACACACCCTAGGGCGTGATTACGTTGTGTGTTCTGTGACAACAAGGAAGTAGAGGGGTGTTGAAATAAACGAAGGGTGAACAAGGAGTTGTCTACTCGTTTCCCTGCCACTCAACTTCCACACTGGTGACCCCATTTACTCTCGGACGATTCTGGAGTTTACAGTGCATGATGATTAACACAGTTTCAGTCATATTAGGTCATTTCTGCTCTATAGGTCTCCTAGCTAATCAATTAAATATGACCAGATATGGGATCATGAAAATATTTTACTTTATCTTGAGATGACTTCTTCCAACTACAAAAGCGTCTATTAGCCATATGATTTTATTGAAATGGAAATGTCAGGACAGTATGAAAGTATGAACAAATAGATACTATCCAACCCTAACACACACAATGACCACCAGACCCACACACGGCCGGGCTCGACGGCAGAGGTTGCAGGCTCGGCTCGGGCCGGTCCGCTGCGAGGCCACCCTGCTGCGAGCACGAGTGAGGTTTCACACAGTGGACTTATCTCCGCGGAAACACTGAACACAGATCCCAGAGGCGAGGCCAGTGTTCCAGGGCCCAGAGCATGTGGCCCCTCTGTGCAGCCAGATGGGCCTCTCAGCACGCCTCTCTTCACTCTCACACACATACAAGGACACACACACACACACACACACACACACACACATACACATACACACACTAACACGCATATACACAACACACACAAACACACATACACACTACTCTATTCTATTCCTCACAGTCACACTCTCTTGCTATCTTTATCTGTTTTTCACACCCTCTCAACCTTTTTCCTTCTCTCTCTCTGTCTTTTGGAGAACAAACGCCCCCTCACATTATCTGTGATGTGCGTGCCTGTGCACACACACACATACAGAAGACAGAAACAGATAATATAACTACTGTCCTGAATATAACTTGTCATGAATAAAAGAATAAAAGCCAAATGTGGGATATTTACATAGCAGAGATCACACGGCAACAGACCCTCCTCATGCAGCGATAATGGACTTACCCCGGTGGTTAAATAACATAGATAGAGAGTCATAACTCCCATAATCCCCCATTATGAAACCCACAAGTTACAGCCAAGTGGAACTCTGAGATTCCTTATCAGGGAGTCTTACTGTGTGGTGAGATGTCAGCAGATGGTGGAGGATGCTCTGTGTCTGCTGAGAATTAGTGATGCACCGATCCATGGACCAGTATCAACGCCGATACTACAATTATTAAATGGATTGGGTATCAGGTTAGATTTTACCGGTCCATGTCCGATGCGGTAACTTAGTCACTATAAAACGAGTATGTGAATCCTCATCTACAACCTAATTTTAACCAACCTAAAACAATGTTGATGGCTGAATGTCTCTACTAGAGTGCATCAGCCTCTGCTGCAGCCCATAGGTTACTTTTTTATGAGGGAGTTTAGAGCCTCTCCTGTCATGTGAGCACGCACACTGGGGAATTGAGAAGATGAAAACAGAGTCTTCTAGCAAGCTAATAATAAGACATAGTTGTGATTGACATTTTTTTGCAGCTCAGCAGCGCCAGTTTGTCTGGCCTCCTGATGGTGCTGTAAAGTTATGCGCAGTCTGTCATACTCATTGCTACTGCTTCATGTCCCATTCGTTTGGTATCAGGTACGTGATCAGATGGATTGACGGCCGTGGTTAGCTTGATATAGGACATTCGCTTGTCAATGACATTCATGGCATCGCTGGATCTATAACTGATACCGCATAGAAAGTTAAATGAACTAATTGCACATTAAGTTACTCTACCAGTAGTGACACTTTGAACAGCACTGGAACATGACATAAACCTATATAGTGTGTAATTTTAAGTGGTATCTGTTAGCAGAAATAGAATATAGTATTACTCTTCCACGGAGTCCATCATGATGCACTACCATGTTTCTACAGTAGCCCAGAACGGACAAACCAAAACACTGGCTCAGATTCAACTGTTTATTCCATCGTTCGACAGATTTAAATGTAATGCATTTTTGTATATTTTTTACTTTTTAATTCGAAGTGCTGTGTGGTTTACTACAGCCTCGTTTAACCATACACATAATACCAACAACAATAATAATAATGATAGTAATAATATTCAAGAGAAAATTGTTCTGGTATCGGTAGATATCAAAATTCGGAATCGGATCATAACTGAAAAAAGTGGATCGGTGCATCTCTACTCAGAATGCTGCATCCTGGGGCCCGTGCCAGTGGTGGAAAACACTTTGCCACAACCCTCTGTGCTTTTCCCAGAACACACTTCATTTTCCTCAGACATTTATCTCCTCCTCTACCCCTCCCCCTCCCTCCCTCACTCCTCTCTTCTCCCTCCTCTATCACCCACTTATTTCCCCCATTTCTGATCTCTATTTCTTCCAGCTTCTTTCTATTTGTCTTCCTATTACTTGCCCTGGTAGGACAGGCCAGCAGAGCTGATAATGAGCTTGTTCTCTTAGTCTGTGGGGGACACTAATGGGCAGTGTGAGCCGTGAGTAAGAGCTACTCACTTTAAACTGACTGTCTACTCAAATGCAGCATGCCAAGTCATGTTGCTCCTTTGAGAAGGCTATAGATTCATGTTCATTAGAAGCAACGACAGAAACCAGCTTAAAAAAAAACTATTTTGGTTGACCCAGTCTCCTGATAATTTTCTTTAGATGGTTCTCTTATGACAGTACTGACAGCTATCTTCTTCTTACCACAAAAAAGGGTGATGCATCAAAAAATACTGCAGTCGCTAATAGCATCTGTGCCATTTGGCCAATATAGCAGTAAAAGCACTGCAGGGCCCGCAGCAGCTTTCCAATAACCCTTATTTAAGCAATGCTCAGAAGAGCTGATGGACTGACAGGCTAGAGTCCCTCTCTTCCCCCCCACCCCCCTCTCCCTCTCTCTCACACACACACACACACAAACACAAACACACAAACAGACAGAGACATCCTTCAGCCTTCACTGAACCAGTCACTGATGAGCCCCATTCCTTCTGTACAGTCCCCTTGGGCCCTCAGCAAAGATTACCCTTTTTTTTTTTTGCGTGGGCACTGCTGCGGACGGCCCTTCAGGACCATAAAAAAGGACCACTGAGGATTCTTGAGTCGCCATCATGAAGACCACTTTGTGTTTGACTCATCAAAGAGGTTACTGTCACTTTTCTGCTGGCTAGCACACCACAGGGGGGCAAAGACCCATCTGCTGTGTGCTGAAAACACACACACACACACACACACACACACACAAACATGGTATACACAAACAAACAGAAACACAAGGAAAAAAATTACACTACAGGACACCACACAAATGTAAACATACTTTCCCCACACTTACATGTACACGCACAAAAACACACACACACACACTTCTCACCTCCACCCCAACATAATTACTGGTGCCAGGCTACCTTGAGATTAGACATCTGCACCATCTGCCCATCCTAAAAGGGCACTGTGAGGTGCCAGGGCCAGCAAGGGTCTTCTGCCAGCAAAACACCCAAGCAAGGGCATAACTACACACACACACACGCGCACACACACAGAGACACACACAGAGACACATACGCACACACAAACAAACACACATAATGTATACACACACACACAAACACACACACTTACCATGTATATGCACAAACACACTCATAATCCCACACATACTCCACAAATCCACTCAAGACACGTTCATTATACGGATAAAAACAGCTGCCTAGTCCTATTTCCACAGCAGCTCTCCTCACCTGACATCTTTCTGCTTCAAAAGCCAATGAGATGACAGATACATAGACATCACTACCAGACGGTTATCTTGTTTGACGCAGGGTTTGTGTGTTAAAGAGCAGCGTACTGTGGCAGCCTGCTCTGTGTGTTTGTTCTCTGACAGACAGGTGCTCTGTCCAGGGCTGCTTCCCCAGATCAGAGTTACGTGGCCTCAGGAGCAATGAGCCTTCACTCAAAAATGGTCACATCCACACACACACACACACACACACACACACACTCACAGCTCTCTCTCTCTCTCACACACACACACACACACACACACACACACACACACTCACAGCTCTCTCTCTCTCACACACACACAGTGTGTGTGTGTGTGTGTGTGTGTGTGTGTGTGTGTGTGTGTGTGTGTATATGTATATGTATGTGTGAGTGTGTAGGTGGCCGTAACTAATTGCATGCATTGCACAAGCGACACCCCTGTGTTGAAGTGCCGCGCATTCTCATTAGTAAGAGCAAGGGAGTGGATAGTCCTGCCTCCCACCCCTCATGCCGAGCGGCCCTCATCACACATGCCAACAATAACAACGCTGCACGCTACGCTAATTAGCCGTATAAAAAAACACAGCGCCCAAAAAAGGCCAGTGCTCACAAGCCTTCGTCACTCCTAATGACAACTATTAATCAGGAAGAGAGCCAGATAATCCGCAAGGAGAGTGTCACTGCTCTTCTAATGAAGGCCATTTAACACACACACACACACACTCACACACACAGCCTGACATTTTCACACACACTGAGATTCGTGCACACACACACACACACACACACACACACAATTCATAAAAACGTGTTAAACACATTAATTGCAAGTGGAAAGAGAAATAATCGTCTGAGTCAAAAAGCTGATGCTCCATTAATTAACTGCTGGGATAAGATCAGCAGCGGATCTCAAACAGGCAGGCTAAAGACTAATGATCATTGACAATGAGAGAATTCAATTTAGCCAGTGTTAATTGAGCCTGATAGTTAGGCGGGGATCACATTGACCAGCAGTAGTACCGGCAGAAGCGACAGATTTTGTATTGTTTGCTATGATTTGGCATTGGAGCGCTTGGCATCACTAGCATTATGCCTGTGACATGGGAGTAGGGGTTTGATTCGAACTGAAGTTGGTTCAACTTCCAGAACGTAACACGAAGCTCATTATTGTCAGTTTAATGTATCCTAGGAACATTTCAGGCATTCTGACCAATCAAACTAGATAAGATTATTTATTTGGGCAGAATGTTTCTGTTGAACAGAAAATGAGTACCTCACATCACGTGGCAACGAGATATAACTTTGTTTAAACTAATAGAATTGTTATGATCTGCGCGTTGTGTTATGCTTTGTTATTTTCAATGAGATCCCTGTCTTACATCTCTCTAAAAAAAGGGAACTAAGAAGCTGAAGAAAGAAGAAGAAAAAGGCTACATTCACTTAAGTCAAAGTCTTGACGAACTTGATAATGAGCTTATTGCAAATAAAACATGAATGATGCTTGTATGCTTGTAGCAGTTCAACATTAAGCAGAGAATTGTGGGTTTTCTTGGAGATGCACGTCCATATAAACACACGCACGTACACACACAAACACACATCCACACACACCCCCACACAAATTAACATGCTACAGCGAACTACTCCACACAGTACTGCTTTCACACAAACAAACCTCTCAACCTCTCAACTCCCGAGAGATGATCTGTAAATTATAACTCCCAGTGTAAGCACAACAAACAACTGGACAACTGAAAGCAGCAGCAGGCAGTATCTACAAAGAGTGCAGAGTCGGAAGGGGAGCCCCTCTCCGCCAGTGACTCACCGGTCGCTGCTTCTTCTGCAGGTGCTTCATCTGCAGGTGCTTCTTCTTCTTGTGGGAGTGGGCCAGGCGTGGGTTGTTCTCTTGGTCGGAGTGCTGGTGGTGGTTGTTGTTGTTTTTGTGGTGATGGAAATGCTCCTTGCGCGCGTCGAGGGTCAGACCGTTGCCAACCCCAGCAGGCCTCTTATGCAGCGGGCCGGCCACATTCTCCCTGTGGTCCTGTGGTTTCAGTGACATGTTCTTTTGAGCAAAAGAGGGAAAGGGAGAGGGAGAGAGAGAAAGGGAGAGGGAGTGAGAGAGAGAGGGACAAAAGATGAAAGAAAAGGTGAGAAAGAGAGGAACTCATTAATCTCTAATGCTGGCACAACAGTAATGAACTTATTATTTCAGGGTGGTAACTCATGTTAGAATTACTCAGAAACCACAGGGAGATAGGACAGTTAGGAAAAACAAGCCTTTGATCACAGCTCCTCTCAGCAGTTTACTTCAATGCAAGTTATTTGGCCGCAAACAACAGCAACAACAACTACTACTACTGCTCCTACTACAAAGAAAAGATCACCTAGGGAGAATTACACACAATACAAATCTTTGGTTTGATCATTTTTCTGTGGTAAATCTCCAGCCCCTGGACACTTCCCTGCATGCGTTTACACGCCTGTACTTTTCCCCAAACTTGCTCAAATAGCGGTAATCAAGGTTTTCTTTCTTCTCAAGGCTGTGGGTCTATGACATTAGTGGATGCTACAAAAGCCTAGATGAAGAATAGGATGCAATGGTCAGCCAATTACCAAACCACACATACACTAAACAATCAACCACACTCTCTCACACACACACACTCTCACTCTATTTCTCTCTATCTCTCTCACACACACATACACACACACACACACACACACACACACACACACACACACACACACACACACACACACAAATCATTATGACAATCTCCCCTGCTGTGAGCCGGCTGAGCGATGACTCAAGCCTGCCCTTATGCAACAAATCAATAGAAGTATATTCAAGCCATTAGATTATAGCCCAACACGGGAAAACCAACCCTTCACTTCCTGACGTAGACTGATAATCCCTTTGTGCCTCTGCCTTGGTGGCACTTTAAGACTACTCATAAACAATGTAAGATATTCTCTGTGTGGGGGCAGCTTTTCTTGTTAACCTTAAATGGACTTTTTAGCCACAGCTTTGACAGTTGATTAAGTCCACACCTTCTCTGAAATGAATGGTGAAGACACAAGATAATTAGTGGACATGGATGCCCATATCTTTGCAATTATCCTGATTGGTTGATACAGCCCAGGAGAATACATTTTTTCCTGACCCCAATTGTCTTGATAGCTATCAGACAGTAATTTCGGGCTGGCTTAAGCACTCCAAAAAGCACCACATACAACAGGGTCAAGAGAGAGATAATACACTCTGCAGGTACTGGCTACACTCAAACCAACTGAAGGCAGTGACAGTGGTTTCATGTGACAGAGGCTGTTTGGCACCCTGAACACACACACACACACACACACACACACACACACAAACACACACACACATAAACACTGACTAATTAATGAATGAGGCAGCAAGGGCTATGTTTCAGTAATGTGACTCTAATATCCATTTTTCACATTCATGAGGCTCTTTACATTCTTGAGAGGCAGCGTATTCTGAAGGGCTAAAATTCCAACAGACGCCTACAGCGGAGAGATCTGACCCATATTCCCACCAGCAATAACCGGCCGCCGACTAAAATCCCGACAACACACAGCAATTTACAAGGGGAACAAACAAAAGAACTGAAATGATACCCGTCGTATTTGTATACCTTCCTCTGTTCTTCACATGCCCTCACCTCTCTCTCTCGCTCTCTATCTCTCTAAATACTCCTCTTTCATTCTCTATCTTTACCCTGGCGTGCATGGGCCGCATTAGCTCAGTGTCTAACTAGAGATGCATTTCTGTAAGAGAATGTGAATGTGATTGTGTTGCAGCACCAGTCATACGTTGCATACCATAACCTATGCAGTTCAGTGGATGCTAACACTTCGCCCTATGAAAGAAGGGTTTGACTCTCCAAACACCTGTTGGATGAGTCCACTGCCATCCACCACTGATCCACTGACATTCTGATATAAATAGGCCATACATGCACCTGATGGAACCCGGAAATATTGCTATTCTGTTGTTGTAAGACATTAACTAAGTGTAGCCTTATTTTGCATCTGTAACTTATTGAGATCTAGGAGGAATCCGACCACTTTGTTCCTCTGTCTGTTATCTTTGCCTTCTCTCCGCAGAAAGACGTTGCAATCAAGATTATTGCTTCTTAGAGGTAACTTGTGGTGGGATGACCTACCAAATCTTATCCAATCAAGTGACAGCAATGGTAGCCTACATTCAAAGAGTATCACAGTCTGAGGCCTGTTAGGCATCTCTGAGGGCGTTTGAGATGAGGCTTGTGTTTGTGAGGCTGTGTGATTATGTCGACTTAAATTGAAGACTGCATGATGCCAGATCACCCAAACTCAACCAGTTTTTCACATGCTTTCATTGAGGATAGAACGGTTCAGGGGCACTTTTTTTTCTTTAATGAGCATGTGCTGATTGGAAACCTGCGAACAGGATAAGTTCAAAGGAAGTCACATGGGAGGGTCCTGGGACTTGCATCAGATTGTGGCAGAGTTCAACCCAAAGCTTTGGTTCCATTTAGCACTGTGTGCTCAGTCTGCGAGTTGGCGGGAACGAAAGGACACTGAGAGCTCCTAGTATTTCATCTTTTATAACTCCCCTGGCCTCTCAGAGATAGACAGAGAGAGAGAGAGAGACAGAGAGAGAGAAATGACTGCGCTGCACTCAGCAGGATGTTATGACTGAGATGTCAGTGTGAGAGAGGACGAGAGAAGCGACCCTGCCGATCGCTTTGCCGAGGCTCCACTTGCTTGCTCGCTCGCTCGCTCACTTGCTCGTGGGAGTATTGGCTCTGATTCACTCCAACACTTTTGTTTTCCCTTGTAGGCAAACAGACACATGTTGACTAATCGCTTTCCCTTTTGTCTCCCACTCCCAGCCAAAACAAAGAAAAAAAATATAACAAGACGTGCATTCAAAAAAGGGGTCCATTGTGCTTGCTTTTGTGTGTGTGTGTGTGTGTGTGTGTGTGTGTGTGTGTGTGTGTGTGTGTGTGTGTGTTTCTAAGCCTCTTACTAAATTGACTGTTTTGAGTGGAAAAAAAGACAACTAAAATGAAGTGGGGTTTTTTTCTCCTCCCTTACAGCCTCACAAATGCAGGAATTATCAACCAGGCATGTATCATTATGATGTGAAAGTTGTGCAGAGGAGGGATACATCCAGATTCCATTCTATTTGGGGCTAGAATACATCATGTTCTAATTACATTATAAATCAGATTACACGCTCGAGAGATATGACATGCTTAATAGTCTTTTTCATGTTCCCAGGGCTACAACATCAACTACATTCAGACAGAACAATCCAGAGTGAATGTGTCCACAAGTGGAACTGACATTATGGATTGAGGCTATTACTTTTAATAAAGTGATGGGGGATAATGTGGTACTATTCATAAGCCACAGCTCATTTGGTGGTCACAGGGCATTGTTCTCCTTGACAGAGGCAAATATCTCACTGCAACAAAAGTGAGCTTATCCACAGCCTTTCGAGATGCCTCTAATTAAACATCTTCTTAAATGGCCTAAATCAAAATAACAAGATACACATTACATCTAAATTACTGCGATCAGTGAGGACACCCACAGCAACAGTGAATGAATGATGGAAAACATTTTCTGAAAGTGCCGTTTTTCTGAAAGTGCTACTGTATTTTTTTTGTTGTTGTCTGAAATCATGCCAGTATTGTTTCTGAGGCGCCACTGATTAATTCCCCTTAATTGGCACATTTGAAGGAGGGGGGATTCAGTGTGCTACCTGGGCCTGCACATGCTTGCAAACAGATGGAGGGAGGCCTGTGTCCTCCAAGAGACTGCTTTTAGTTGGACCTACAACAAGGCGTCTGTTTGATTGCAGACACAGTGTGTCTGCATGTCTGGGAGAGTGGCTCCAGTTGGAGTGCTATCAAGAGCGTCTCCCCCCCCCCCCCCTGCCGACTCCTTTTCATTTTTTTCGTTTTCTGACTAACGGCGAGGCTTCGGTTTCAACACTTCTTCCGCTGGCCCGCGCTCGACTTCACTTATCGAGGGCCGCTCGGCTCGGCCGCAAACGCAGTCTGGCGTTGCGTTTCATATCGGCGTGTGTGAAGTGAAGTCACGGTTTTAAAGAGCGACAACCCCCCCCCCCCAAACAGCCCTGTCTCCTAGCATTTTCGAGGCTCCTGAGCACCAAATGGTGTGATCAAACAATGTGCCCCCCCGCTCTCCAAGACACACAATTAATTACTATGAACAAACACTGCAGCCGGAGTGTGTGCCTGTGTAAATGACAACTGCCAGGGGAAGAGAGAGGGAAAGAAAGAAACCAACACATTTGCCCTAAACAGAACCAATTAGAAGTCAGCGTCTGCTTTTCTTCTTGTTTTTGTTTGTTCCCCAAGCAATCCAAGGACCAGTTGCACGACAGGCTGTTCAGAAGTGGATTACAACACAAACAAGATCTAACAGTTGTCAAATGAGGAGTTAGCGGTTCCTCTACAACATCAACATTACAATGCCAATCTAGACTGTCTGTCTGTCTGTCTGTCTGTCTGTCTGTCTGTCTGTCTGTCTGTCTGTCTGTGATTTGATGTGTAATTGCAACGATGGCTTAAAAGCAGAACACAGTCTAGCCCATCAATAAAGGCAAAACAAATAGCACGAATGGGATAACATACAAATAACTGATAATATAAAGGCAACAATCTTTGCATGACAAAACATATGTGGAAAAATAGCAAACAGTTTCGAGGCCTTGGTTGTATTGCATGTGTCTCTCCTTCTGAACAGTAGCAACAGGGAGCATATGGGAGCGATAAATAAATGAACGAAGACAAAAGCCTTCTGTCGCTGTCATCACTTAGAGGAGAGTGAGTTAGCAGAGGCGCGGTGGCGGTAACAGTGGTAACACTTAGCTGTTACGGATCAGAGGCGGCTATGTCGGCACGACGCACAGACTGCTGGTGCGGTGGGGGGGGGGGGGGGGGGGGGGGGGGTGATGTTTAAAACAGAAGCAGCGCACTCCGCTACAAGCTGTTAGCGCCGATCTGTGTCCAGGCAGTTTGACAGGACAGATTCTGTTTAATACTCGGTTCCCGATAGTGGTGTATTTCCAATGATTAACTTCGCATTGATGTTCAGTGGACTTGTGAAGGAGTAAAAACAAGCATGAATGAGACATAAAATGGGCTAGGAGATGTGCATAGAATAGGGGTCTGTGTATTTAAATGCATTTGCTGCGTGTTGAGTAGAGGACAGTGAGGAGTAGTCCACTTTAAGTATCAAAAGCATTTCATGCCAACATGGTAACTGTCCAAATGAATGCCCTCTACCTTCATGTGGACATACTGTGCCACACGTGAGTCCTGAGAGTCCCAGATGAAGAAAACTGAATTTGAATTGAACTGAATTTGTGCCACTGAAATAGACTGGAGAAAGTATCAAGTGAAAGTATAGGGCCCACAATACTGATTGAATATCTACTGATTACTATTAGGTAGTAATGGTCAAGACATATCACCTAGTAAGTAATTCGTTATTACTGATTATTTATTTCATATTTATGCAATGTTATTTAGCAATATGTTATTTAATATGTTATGTCATTTAATCATTTTCCATTCATACATTTAAATGCAAATAGTGACTTCAAAACTTTACCTGGAGAAGTACTTCTATGAACATGTTAATAGTACTCTAACCCCCCCCCCCCAACACATACACACCCACTCCCCCCTTTCTCCTCCTCTCCATCACACCTCTATAAAGTTGCCTCTCAGACTGATGTTGCACCCCGATGCTTAGGAAGATTTGTAGCCATGTGTTTCACTGCCCCAGAGGCAAACCCTCTTATCAAGACAAACATCAGAGACGGAAAAACGCCACAGGACATCCTAGACGGCTGATCTGAAATCCTGATTGCAGACCCGCTTCACCGTTACGTCCCTCTGGCGAGGTTATTTCTCTCTCTCCGCGGAGGCAGGGCGGGACTACGGGAGGCTCTGGAAATTCACGGCAGGCGGCACCTATTCCTATCTCTTCCCATTTCATTATCCTTATCTCCAATAACCAATCCTTCTTATATTCCAGTGCTTTAAAAGCAAGCGACTGCAGCCGAACAGCGGGGTTTGTCTGATTGCATCAACACTCTTGAGCCTTCACTGCCTAGCTGCTAAGCGTGGGAGACGCAACAGGCTTTTATTTTTTACTCAGACAAGCACAGCCAAATAAGGCACAGCGGAGTTGCAAATGAACGGGGCAGAGCTATTTCATCTCAGTTGTACCCGGGTCTACAGCATGCGCACTGACGTGAGGAGGCTAAACAGCGGGGACAGGGCCATATGGAGGAAGCGGGAGGAGGAAGAGGAGGAGGAGGAGGAGGTGGTATCTTCAGCAGACTCAGCTCACCCTCATAAATAAATCATGGCGGGCCCCCTCGGCGCTGATGCATACAGACAGGCCGCGTTGTGTCACCTCCCCCCTGTTTTTACCCCGATGCTAATTATGTTGTTAGCGGAGTGTGCGGGGAACAATAATAAAAAAAACAAGGTGGGAATTCGACTAACAACCTTCTCAATTCCATATCAAACGGCACCGGAGAGGCCTGTGACAGGGAAATGTAGGTCGACTGCATTTGGGGTCGTGCTGCCGCACCTCAGGGAGATGTGATACAATTATAGATCTAGTCATTAAGATAATTTACCATTAGCTTATTTAAACGTTTTGAAAGTGTATTGTAATTCACCTTGTGGAAGCTTGTTTTAGGCTCTGACCATGACAGGATACATTTTATTATGCTGCTTGTGTAGGCTATAGTGTAGATCCAGGTAGGCCACAGTATGGGGCTGTGCATTTCTGCAGGACTTGTGTGCATGAGGGAGTTTGACAGACACTAACAGCAGAGTGGGATCTGCATCCTAAACCAAATGTTCTCTTGTTGAATTCCCTTGTTCCTTTGTCCTTTCCCATTTCATTTAAGCATTACACGCTCCACACATTAAGCTTCATACATGAAGAAAAGCCATCGAAAGGCCCTCACGTCGGTTATCTGATGAGTATTTTCACAACGGCAGCCTAAAAGAGAGGGCTGACTAATTCTAAACAGAGGCTGATAACTGGGGGCCCCACGCAGACGATAAAGGTCGTGAGTACGGAGCGAACAGAGGGGAAGACAAAAGTCTTGCTCTCAGATCAATCAGGATGACAGAAATAGACTGGATGGGTTCGTTTCCCCGTTTAGAAGCCTTACCTCCTTCCGCTTGAGTAATTGATGACAGATGGGGGAGCCTACAGGAGCCATTTGTAGGTCTAAATGCCGGAGAAATTGGAGCACTTACCTCAGCCACAGCTGGGCGTTCACATTGGCTACATTTGCATACACTAATACTACTTCTTTTCCCAGGTTTGGTCAGGTATAGTACATACTTTTTAACTTATTAACCGGCATACAAGCATGCACTTTCACTTTATCCTCACCTGCCTTATGCTGTATGCGTGTGTGCTATAGAATACGTTTGTTGCTTAAAATACTGGTAATGTTCCAGAGGTGTGCAACTGTTATCTAAATCTTACCATCCTGTCTTTATGTCAAGTCTAGTTTAGGGTTTTTCAGCTGTGTTGTTTCCCAGTCCAATTTGTATTGCTTATTCACACAGTTTGCTACAATTTCACATACAAAAGGGGCTCAAATGGACACGTTTCAACATGTGGTGATTCTGTGTGAGTTTATTGTGATAAATAATGGAAAAGTCCATTCATTAAATTCATGTTAGAAAAAGAAATTAATTACATCGCAACAAAGGGCTAACTTGAATCCTGACAATTAACATTTTGACAAATGTCTCTTTGCTCAAATAAAG